>NW_008649001.1:950079-985195 GCF_000247585.1 Phytophthora nicotianae INRA-310 | reverse complement strand
CGTAACAGTGATATGCTTACCGTCGTTGATCAGCCACTTGGCAATATATGCTCTGAGCTGCATGTTCGACGGACCCCACAGCTTTTTCAGCGCTCCCTGTTTCATTGATCCCTTTGTAGAGTGGTCAACGCTGGTCATGTCGGTTGTCATCGAGCCAGGCACTTGGCTAAACGCGTCCTCGAGTTGTCGACGCACTCGCTTGACTCGCTTGGTCGCCTCCGCTTTGCCGATCGGGTGCGAGCTGTGTTTCGCCACTAAGTGGTCCTTGACGTTCGAGGTGTGGTTAAACTTCCGTAGTGCGCCTTCCCATGCGTCCTCCGAGGCATTACGGTGGCTAGTCAACCTTAGTGCGCAGAGCACACGCATGTGTGTGAAGCACTCAGCGTCATCGTCATCTCCAGTCGCATACGGCGACGACAACACGTGGGCGATGTCCCGGACATCATCTCGCTTCCCAAGCTGGCGGTAGTGATGAACCTTCACTGGGATGCCGTAGGTGTCCACCCGCACACGACTGTCACTTGTCAAAATCGACGGACGATTGACTGCAACCACTGTCTTCCGACTCCGCGATGGTGGATTCAGAGTCTTGACTGGCAAGCCGCCTGCGCGACTGGCCAGGCCCGACGATCTCGAACGCATCTGGGTCGTCATACACTGACTTCTCTCCAGGGTGTGCCTTCCAGCTGGACACGCACTGCACGCTACAGAAACTAGAACTAGCCGTTAGTGCAGTGAATATAAAGTTACTTACTGCACCGCAATGTTCTCCGGGTCGAACAAATCATTTGAACACAAGTGATGGACCTGACGCTCGCATACAGTACACGGGTACAACGTCGAGAGCTTGGGGTTTATACAGTCCACGAAGGCGCACTTCATGAGGGTACTGCAGACTTGGTTTGCTTCTGGTCAGGTAGAAACTTGGAAAATGGGTGTCCAAGCTTCACAGCAGCCACCAGGATTCGTTATGCAGAAAGTTTTAATGCCGCAGAAAGCAGCTCTTGTATGACCGCAGAACCTCCACCAGCACAAATAGCCCCGCATCGTGCTACTTTGACGTCGCCCAGGGCATGAACTCGACGTGAAGCGTGGAAACTTGGGGAACCCGCACGCTATGAAGACCGCAGGTTCTTGTCCCTCGCCCCGACACCACCCACAGCGGTGATCTAAAGCGAAAGTGGGCAGGTGCGTTTCTGGATTTCAAGCAGTTGAAAAAAGTACTTTCTAGCTTCAAGATTGATTACTGTCTACTGGAACAACAGTAACTTAGATTCTATTCAAACTACTGTTTGTTCCAGTAAAAGTACTATTGCTGTAGTACTTTTTTCTACTGGTTGGCGGATTACATTCAACCTCTGCTTGTGGCCCTCCATAATAAAAAAAAAAAGATCAAAAGGGGTCCGAAACCAATGCGCACTTTTTAATACAAAGTACTTTTTATTTAAAAATTCGTCATATTTTTGAATGTACCACAAAAATGGTACGGTTTTGCAAATTTCTTCCTTTAAAAAAAATGAATGTAGCCATTCCTTTATGTTGCTGATATGATTAGAGCAACTTACAATTGAAGGTCAATCGACACCCAGCCATTCGAAGAGCTCCATTCTCAACGTCATGGCTTCACGTGCGTTCCGCCAGGCCCACGGCCGGCCGAATCCTCCGGTGCAAGATGAAGAAGCTGCTGTCGCATCTGACACCGCTAAACTTAAGCAAAATGAGCGCGAGCGTCTCGAGATCGAGAAGCTAGAGGCGCGTATCGCGGAGCAGACACCTGCGCGCGGCTCGCAGCTCGGCGAGGCAGCCAGTTTTGACCTGTTCCCGCTATCTGAAGCTTCGCGCCGCGGTCTGAGGACCTGCGGCTTCACTGCACCCACCAAGATCCAAGTCGGCGCACTGCCGCACGCGCTAGCTGGACGCGATGTCCTCGCAGCGGCTAAAACAGGTTCAGGCAAGACATTGGCCTTTCTGCTTCCAGTACTTGAGAAGCTCTTCCGTCTCCGTTGGAGTGTGGAGGACGGATTGGGAGCTCTCGTCATTTCACCCACACGAGAACTAGCACTACAGATCTTCGAGGTGTTGCGTAACGTGGGCAAGGCGCACGCGTTCTCGGCCGGTCTGGTCATCGGCGGCAAGAACTTCCGCGAGGAACAGCTCCGACTTGTGCGGATGAACCTGCTGGTTTGTACGCCCGGTAGACTGCTACAGCACATGGAACAGACACCCGCCTTCGATGCTAGCAATCTACAGGTGCTTGTACTGGACGAAGCCGACAGAATCCTGGATCTAGGCTTCCAGAAACAGTTAACGTCCATTCTAGAACATCTACCACCCGCAGGAGAGCGCCAGACAATGCTGTTCTCAGCTACGCAGACCAAATCTGTCAAGGATCTGGCAGCGCTGAGTCTGCGCGAGCCAGAGTACGTCGCGGTGCACGAACACTCCGCCAACGCCACTCCTAAGGGCCTACAACAGAGCTACGTGGTGACGCCGCTGGAGCGCAAGCTGGACGTGCTGCTGTCCTTCATCAAGTCTCATCTTAAACAGAAAACCATCGTCTTCTTGTCCACATGTCGTCAAGTGCGCTTCGTGCACAGTGTCTTCTGTAAATTACAGCCGGGTATCCCGCTGTGTGCGCTACACGGCAAGTACAAGCAAGGCAAGCGTGTGGAAGTGTACTACGAGTTCTTGAACAAGCCAGCGGCAGTGCTTTTTGCGACGGATATTGCAGCACGAGGTCTAGATTTCCCTCAAGTTGACTGGGTATTGCAGCTTGACTGTCCTGAAGACGCAGCCAACTACATTCACCGTGTCGGTCGTACCGCGCGATACAACAAACAAGGTAAAGCTTTAATGTGTCTCGTACCGTCGGAGGTGGACGGTATGATGAAGCGTCTGGAGGACGCCAAGGTGCCGATTCGGGAGACGAAGCTCAACCCAGCCAAGACCACGAGCTGTCGTCAAAAAGTGGCGTCTGTTGTGGCTGGTGATAAGGAGATTAAGGCGTTGGCACAGAAGGCGTTCATGTCTTATGTGCGTTCTGTTTACTTACAGCCCGATCGCGAGGTGTTCGATGCCACAGCACTCCCCCTAGACGCGTTCGCTGAGTCTCTCGGTCTTCCTGGTGCTCCACGGATGCCATTCTTGTCCAAGATGAAGGCTGAACACGAGAACGGAGGCAATGAAGCTTTACGTGAAGAACTTCGCGGTAAGAAAAATGTCAACCGTAAGTTGCAACAACTTAAGGAGAAAATTAAGGCGGAGAAGGAACGCAAGCGGTTGGCGCGGCAATTGGCGGCGTTGGGTCCAAAGGAACAAGAAGAAGCCAAGAAAAAACTGGAGAAACGAAAAGAAGAGGAGGAAGAAGAGGAGGAAGAAGATTCACTTATGGTTGTCAAGCGGGTACACAACTGGGACGACGATGAGCCGCTTGACGTGGACTCACTTGGCCCAACTACGAAGAAACAGAAGAAGTTGCGCGTGGACCGTGAAGCCATCAACGCGTCCAAGATCGTCTTCGACGAGGAAGGCAACAGCGCCAAGATCGCGGACCGTCTATCGGCGCGTAGCAGTGCGGAAACGGAGTTCGCGGACGTGGAGCAACACGCCAAGAACTACACGGAACAGGTGGCCGCTCGTCTTGCCGCTAAGGACGAAGAGGACCGTCGTCTGGAGAAGGAGCGTGTGCGTGCTAAGCACCACAAGAAGCGCATGAAGATCAAGGGCGAGCGCGACGACGACGAGAGCGAAGACGAAGGCGCGCGTCTTGCTGTGGCCTCGGACGATGAAGATATGAGCAGTGGCAGTGAGAGCGACAGTGAGGAAGAAGCCAGTAGTGAGGAAGAAGAGAGTGACAAGAAGAACGTCGACCGCCAGGCTGTCGCCAGCCAGGAAGAGATGGCGTTGGCCATGTTGCAGCGTCGGTAGATTCTGCCATACATTCTGCACTAACACTTGACCATAGAAACGTTTCTATTCGAGAATAGGAAAAAAATATTTCGAGAGATCTGATTGGCCGATGGCAAAAGATGTTTACTGGATGGCATTCAGACGAAAAAACCATTAAAATTTTAAGGTTTTTTTTTGTCTGATTGCCATCCCGGCCAATCAGCATGCGTACCGACGAGTTTTAAGCACTAAGTTAATAGGCCGTCATCCTAGCCAATCAGCATGCGTACCGACGAGTGTTTTTTTGAACACAACAAAAAACACGCGTCCTTCTGCCCTCGGCAAAGACTGTGTTTTGTCTGATTGGCCGGCATTCAGACGAAAAAAACCCATTAACATTTTTAATGGTTTTTTTGTCTGAATTACCTAAAACAATGACCATTTTTTCTATGGAAGTCCTTTTTTTGAATTTATTTCATCGTACCCAAAATTAATGTAATTTTTTTAAAATATTTTTGTAGACAGGACCTTTTTTTCCCTGCTTTTTGGTCATTCTACATTCCAAATGGTCGGCTTCCACACTATGGCGGACGCCACTTGCACTCCTTCGAAGCACCCGCTGCATCGCCTTCCTAGCGGCATGCGTGTACCCAATGACCCTCCAACATCTTCTCGTCCACGTCGTCGCCGCGTACGCGCCGTAGCGATGATCCTGGACGACGTACTGTACGATCATTCAAAGCTTTTGTCACACTTGGCGATTGATCGCGGCGTGGCTCAACTACTTGAGGAAGGTGCATTCCCGACCAACGCCACTGCCTTTGAGGCACTACAAACCTTCCGCAACGCTTATGGACTCCGTAAACGCTTCCCTCGCTTCGTCGACAGCCTCGTGGGTGGACCACAGGCCAAATTAACGCCTACTCAAGCCCAACGCGTCATCAAGGCTTACTATGAGAGCAATGTACCTGAAGCGCGCAGTATCACGCCGTTCCCGGGCGTACGCAAGACGCTGCTGGAGCTTCAGGATGGCGGTGCCTGTCGCTTGGCGCTGTTATTGATCGGTAAGCCAGAAGTGCAGCGCGAACGACTCAAGGCACTAGGTGTGGAGGATCTGTTTGATCAAGTGGTCTATGTGAGTCCCAATCCGAGCTTAGCGCAAGTCACGAGCGCAATGAAGCAGCTCGCGAGACAATTGCAAGTACCGTCGTCTGCCGTCATGTTTGTGGGTCGCAAGGCCTTCTACGAGATCAAGGCAGCGAATACAGTGGGAATGCTCACTGTCCGCATGGTACGTGCAGATGACAAAGTTTGGAGTTTTTTTTATTATTGATTTTGAGTATTTTGTAGCTCTTTGGTAAGTATACGAGCGTGATGCCTACGGACGAAATGGAACAACCAAACTTCCAGGTAAACTAGGAAGTTATGCACCAGGTTATACTCATTATACTCATCAGTATTCTGTTGTAGATTGAGTCGATCGAGCAGCTTGTGCCGATTGTTAAACTGGCAGACCAGCAGATGCTGCAGCCTAAAATTGTGGCAATTGGTGGAGGCACAGGTTTGGCTGTGCTGCTCAAGGAACTGCGCCACTATCCTGCTGATCTCACTGCTGTCGTCACAGGTTTGCACTCGTATTGTAGTTACGTCAGAGTGAACCATTTTATTCTTACTCACTTTCTTTGTAGTATTCGACTCAGGTCGCCACTCTGGTGCTCTTCGCAAGTACCTTGGTATCCTTCCACCCGGCGATATTCGCAATTGTCTCGTGGCACTGTCCGACTCCGGTTCGTACTGCATTATCTCTATGAATTGTACGCTACGTATTCACGATATATTTTCCTGTCTGTGTAGATGAACTGTTGAGCAAGTTGATGAACTACCGATTCCGTGATAACTTCATGGAAGGGTGTAGCTTGGGTAACCTATTGCTGGCAGCGCTGACTGATCTACAAGGTGGTTTCGATCGCGCTATCTCGTCAGTCTCCGACATTCTCAACATCCATGGGTCTGTGCTACCAGCCACACTCGAAAGTACCGAGTTGTGCGCCGAACTCATTGATGGATCCACTGTTGTCTCGGAGGTTAATGTACGTAGCCCCTTCATGCCAGACGAAAAGGAAGAGCCTCATTCAGGCTCCAGTTCATCAACAAGCAGCTCAAGTGGATCGCCACCAGCAACACCTCCCAAACCTGAACAGAAGATCAAGAAAGTGCCGATCAACCGTGTGTACCTGGAGAACCCGAATGTTGAAGCCTTCCAGCCTGCAGTGCGTGCCATCGAGGACGCCGACATCATCATTCTGAGTCCCGGTGGTTTCTACACTTCCATTATCGCTACGCTACTGGTTCCTGGCATTCGTGATGCTATCGCACGCAGTGCAGGGGCTACCGTATACGTGAGCAACGTGACCACGCAGAACGGCCAGACAGATGGCTACACGTTGGAGAAGACGCTGGAAGTGCTTTCCACTTATCTTGGTGCGAATGCTATCGACTATGTCATCGCGAACAACACCCAGCCACCGGATGATGTACTTGCACCTTATGTGGAACGCGGTGAGGAGTTGCTGCTGCCTACCCATGAAATGGCAGCCAGTAAACACCCCGTGCTGCTTCAAGGTCAAACGTTCCAAGAAGATCTTGTAGCCGGTCATGTGACGCGTGAGTGGAAGAAAGCACCGATGCTCAAGCACAGTGGCCGCCGAGTAGCAGCAATTCTCTACACCATCATTGACAAGGAGATGGCACGCTACCGACAACATGAGCCACAGGCTTCCAGCGCAACGCCAGTTAGTGCTGCAGAGCCGAAGAAGGCGTGGATGCCTGCTTTAACAGCGCCTGTCACGGTCTTTGGATTGCTAGCAGCCACAACTCTACTGGCATCCGTGCTCCGTCGTCCTTGAGGAATACTATCCAACAAAAGCAGAGAGGTCGACAGTAAATATCAAATTTGTTTCGGTCACATCACGTACATATAAGTTCTATGCTCCCCCTTCGTCCTTCTGGAAGCACAACACACTACGAATCATTTTTCACACATACTCCAGGCTTATTTTCGCGGCAGCGATGATACAGAGGATGACGATGACGTCGTAGAAGACCTTGAAGCTCCCGTGCAATTCTGACCTGGCTGCTCCTCAAATCCATGATGCGTCACTGCAAATTCCGAGAAGGCTTGCGTGGCGATAAACAGTGTTCGGAACTCACGCATCTCGGGCGTGGAGGCTGCAAGATAGCTGGCTTCATCGAAGAAGACGGTGCGTTTACGAGCAAACTCGTCCGTCCAAACATAGCGGTGATAGCCGAAGTCTCCAATGAGTTTGTTGACAGCTCGGAGGAATAATCCACGGACTGCAACCTCCGGAAAGACCAGAGGTTTGCTTGGGAAGTGGTGGGCAAACACATGGTCACTACGACTCACGTTCGGCTTGAGGCATTCGTACAATGCGTCGCGCAGATCAAACCGTACGCTGTCTGGAAGAGCACAGGGCACTTCTCCACGTAGCACAGCTCCCTTGTCCAAGTCCACGACTAACAGTTCCTCTCCAGCTCCAGCAAAAAGATCATCGCCACCTTCCTCAATCAACTGACGTTGGGCATCATCAAGCGCTTGCTTCTCAGCACCAAAGATAAAGGGCGTCGGACACTCGAGATACTGCAGCAGTCGTCGAGGAAGCACTGGTAGATACACATGCGGCCACGACAACGGGTGCATTAGAGCTCGCAAGGACTCGCCAACCTTCATAAGCACCGACAGATATGACGACACCAACAGGATCCGGTTCTCCAATAATGCTGCGGTGAATACAAGAAGAACAGTGGAGACGTCCAGTGTGTCGAATAAGAGACGCACTGAGTGATCCAGACGCGGAAGCGCAGCAAGCAACGAAGCGGCTGTGGCTTTCGGTGTTAACCCTGACGCCTCAAGAAGCGGTGACTCCGGAAGCGGTGATGGCTGGTGATACTGCGAGATGTGTTCCTTTGACACGGAACGGGTCAACTTGGCTAGAACCTTCTTGTCAAGCTGAAAGCCATGCTCTCCATTATGAGGAATCGTTTCTTTGCCGTCGCTGTTGGCTGCAGCGATCGTCTCCAGCTCAAGAATAAACTCGTACGCTTCCGCAAGACGCTCTCGAAGCAGATCCACCATCGGAAACTTCGACAACACGCACACTCCATACGGGATCCATCGACATCCACTCTTAGAATCTAGTCGCGAGCTCTCGAGAGCACGTCGAGATAGTGGAGGAGCTGGCTTATACAAAACCACACAGGCTGCAAATAATTCAGCAGCTGAGGCGCCAGCACTGCTGTCACCCATGCGAAAGTTAAACGCCAGCGGCGCTGGACAGGACGGTGCTGTAAGTACCACATGCCTGGGGTCTGCACTCCACGGTACGAGGAAATTCTCCACAGATTTGTCCACGACGTGAGGTGTCGGATCATGTGGCAATGGGTGTTGTACTACCTGCAGCTCGATCGGGTCTTCAAACACTCCGCTGCCATTTTCGTCGGTATCGTTCTCTGCCTCTTCAGCTGTTACAAGGACGGCTACGGCGTCAAAGGTGAGTACACCAGAGATGGCTTCAAAGCTTCGCGCAGTACGAAGCGAGTCCAGAGACTTCTTCTTTGGCGCTGAGGTTTCATCGCGAGCATTGGATGACGATGCCGACGTTGACCCGTTAGATGACGAGGAGCTCGAACCACCAGCCCAATGATGTGCACGTAAGCCGTAGCTTAAAAGTAGCGCTGATAGCCGCATGGAATCGTCGATGGAGTCCTTCTCGTCTTCAGGTGACAGCTTCGGATACAACGCGAACTCAGCGTAAGCTCGACTCGTTAGGAAGCGATGATACAACTCCAAGTGAATGAGGCTAAACTTGGTCAGAATGGCGTCTTGTTCGGCTTGTAGTCGAGCACAGGACGTCACCAGTGTGCGTGATAAAGTCTGCATCTCAGCGTCCCCAGCGTAATACTTTTGTGAAATATACTTGAGCAACCTTCGGCAGCGATACGCAGCCTGCTCTATTCGCTCACGACGCTGATTAGTGGTACTGCTCGATAAAGCGGCACTTCTGGAGCTGCCACTAGACTTGAGCAGCGACATGTAAATGCGGAAGGCTGGCTTGAATTCATACTCGACATCTAGCCACAGCGCAATTTCGCGATGATAATTGTGCGGAAAAAGGAATATCCAGAAGAAATTGGCGAAACGGTGGTTCATCAGGATGTCTTCAAGGCATATGACTTCACGCTCCACAGTCTTCTGCATCTCCGCGTAAAGCTCGGTCTTGCGAAACTCAGGAAACTTGAACATAAGCACCCGTTTAACTTTCACAGCAACGTCGTCAAAAGTGCGTAAAGCATCTTCACCTCCAGCCGCCAGATCGCGTTTAATGGACCGCAACTTGTTGGAGTCCACGATTGGAGGCTCGTCACTCCCACCGTCTGCATCAGCACTACCGTTTATCGGAAACTGCGCGTTTTTCGCCAAGTATTTCATCGCGATTTTGACGCCGTACGTGCGTAACATGAGCACGTCATCCTTCGCGAAAGGTTTCTTCTGATAATTTGCACGCAACGTACACCAAAACTGCCGGTATTCTTCAAACGAACACAGGAAGAATAATTTACTCTGGTCTGCAGGATCAGGTAACCACGCTGCATAGTAGCGCATCATCCTCGGGTTGCTGATAACTTCCTCGATTGAAATAAGTGCAGTCGGGTCTGGTGTTGGCTGGTGCGTTGGGAAAGCAAATTGTTGTTGCTGCCGCTGTAAAACCTCATCCTTGAAGGCACGCTGCATTACTTTGCCGAAATTGTGCTGATACTGGTCGTGCATCCATCGATTCCACTTCTGAAACTTGGCGCCACCATTCGAGTTCTGTCCAAAGGATGGCAAAGGAGGTAAAATTGAATGGTGATGTGTTGAAGATGAAGATGCAGCCGACGAGGTGCCCGAGATGGCTCCAAACCCACTGCCACTGCTCATTTGCGCAAGAATCTGCTTCTGTTTGTTCGCCCAAATCTCGGCTGACGTCGGTGCTGTCGAAGTCACCGCGCCATTGCTAGAACCCGAAGCTCCATTTTTATTGCCTGCCACTGTAGAGTAGAGAAAGCTCCGAGCCTTGAGTTTGACGTGCTGTGCCCACCGAGACTTGGCGTTTTCAAGCTTGACGTCCTCCTCTTCCTCCTTTATGCTGGTGACTTCATAGCTATTGACATCTTCGTCCGATCCACTCAGCACCTCCGACAATTCCCTTGCACTCAGTTCACGTTCCGGTTCAAATAAGTCCGTCTCGTACAGCATCTGCTCTGATATCGTACTCCTCCTGAACGTGCTTCGACTTGAAAATGAAAATGCTAAACTGTCGCGCGAATGTCTCGACATGGCCAGTGAGTCTCGCTCGCTTACTGTCCCAGCCATACTCAAATTCAGGTTCCCACCCACAGCGTTCGACCGTCGTTGATGTGGCAATAAAAACTCGTCTTTGTCTGTATACAATGACGAGCTCAGTGCACTTGCCATACTCTCTCGAATCACCTCCTCGGCCGATATGGTGCTATCCGGTGGCAATGGCGGACTCGAATCCAACGACGCTAAATAAAAAAGAAATAACCTTAAAAATCAGTCCACAGGCTTTCTACTGTCCACATCTTCAACGTACATGCTCTTCTGTATCTCTCAGAACCAGTGCTCCCACTCGTTGAGTCTCCCAGCATGTTCCTAGTAAGTCTTCCACCGTCCGACATCACGTCTTCATCATCAAAGCTCAAGGCTCGAGTATGAGCGTCCACCGACTGTCTGGCTGAATCAATATCCATCATCAAGAAGCTCGCGTGGCTACGGAGAGCCGAAGACGATACTGGAACACCTGCACCGGCGCGGAAACTCGAGCCTGCGCTGTTTAGACGGAAGGAAGAGCTCAAACCCCCGCTCTGGCTGAACGGATTAAAGCCTGAGCGACTGAGACGTCTTCCAGAACCCACCACGTGATCTGCTGAAGCGCTGCGTCGAAGCTCCATGACGTCACTGGGCAGTAGCGTCCGCTCTCCGTTGCTGATACCGGTGTTCGGGGTGGGTGTGGATTCAGCGGGTGATGCAGTAACGGGGGTGTTTAAGACGGCGCCGCTGCTGCGACTGCGCCGTCGAGGTCGCGTGCGGACGTTGACGCGCTCAAAATCATCGCTCATGACAGAACGGGGCGTGCAAGGGGCGGAGCGCTGCGCCGATCACTGACCGCACTCTGCTCGGCTTTGGGATGTGTCTTCCTGCAACAATGTCGCACTTAAGAGAGGTATGTGATGTTGACTCCGTAAATAATGTGGTGCACACGTTAATGGATTCACATTTTTGAGCAATTCTGATTCCTATTCTCCCAGGTGGACAGATAGCAACGGGTTGAGCTGCTATGAGTGAGCGTCGAGTGAATGCTGCGCAGGACGCGGTCATCAAGGTGTTGGTGCTGGGCGACGCCGCAACGGGCAAGACGAGCATCATCAAGCGGTGCGTTGCTTGGTCTCTTTGTCTTCCGATAATCAGGGATATTGACTGCTCCCAATGTAGATACGTACACGACGCCTTCTCGGAGCACCACCGCACTACAATCGGCGTGGACTTTGCGCTTAAGGCGGTGACCGTTAGTGGCACGACTGTGCGCTTGCAGCTATGGGACATCGCTGGCCAGGAGCACTTTCGTGCACTCAACCGAGTGTACTACAAGGACGCCCTGGGAGCGCTGCTGGTGTACGATATGTCTCGCCCCGAGACGTTTGACAGCATCCTGAAGGTACAGACAGTCGGATGCTTGTGCTGCTGTGAAGTATGTGTACTTAGATATTTAATGTCGTTGTTGCAGTGGAAGAAGGAGATCGACTCCAAGGTGGAACTCCCGAACGGCAAGACGCTGCCGGTCATTCTGTGTGGCAACAAGGTGAGATCACGCGAGTGATGAGAGCAAGACCAAAGAATGGAGTTATTGACAATAGTTTGCTTTATAGTGCGACCTGAAGGAATATGTTGATCGGGAGTTTTTGGACGAGTTCTGCAATACGAACAACTTTACGGGCTGGTTCGACACTTCAGCTAAGGAAAACATTCACATCGACGACGCCGCCAAGGCGCTGGTGACGGGCATTCTCCAACACAAGGACATTTTCGAGCGGAAGTCAGAAGCCAAGAAGCGCAACGACACCTTCCGTCCAACAAGTGCTGCCAACGGAGGCAATGCAAACCAGTCCAGCTGGTGCTGCAACAGCTTCTAATCTCTACCATTCCGATAGCTGCAACTGAAGTTACCCCAGCGAAAGACGATGCTTTCCAGGCCATGTCGATGCATAGCGTGGGGATAACGTTAATCTGACATTGAGTGTTCCTTCTACCACCATTAGCTACTTGATCCTGCGTCTGCGAGACGCCGCTTTTTGTTGCCTCCTGATCCTTCAGAGCGCCGAGTTTTAGTGAAGTGCACTGGGAGTTGACGGCTGTTTGATGCAGAGATGCCACGACTCTCCATGCTTCTGCGCACTTGTCGGAGTTCATTCCGTCTAGCCCCGAGCTTCTCCAGCAGTTCTTGCTTGTTACTCTCCGCTTGATCTAATTCATCCTCCAGCTGGATCATCTCCTGCTCGCGTTCATCAGGACGATGGTTTGTGAAGGAAGCTGTGATCTCGTTAATGATCTTCTGAACTTTTGCTTCTGCTTCGGGTTGCTCCACCTCCATGAAATCGACGGCGCGGATCAACCGACGCTCTTCCATTCTCAAGCAGTATTCGCAAGATTCACTTTCGTCACGGGCTTTGCACTCCGACAAATGCGCAAAATGGTGCTCCACAGCTCCACACATTGGCTTATTGCACACTTGTAGATCCAAGTGATGCTGCAAGTGATCAAGAATGGACTTGCAATTCAGTAAACACCGCTGTGCTTTGGAAGGTGCACAAAATGACGCGTCCACAATGGCATAACCGAGCTGCATAACTCCATCAAACTCCCGCTGTGCCATCTCTGTTTTTTCTCTCTCTAACTTGGCTCGTAAAAGTTGATTAATGAAATCCGCGTTGAAGTTGGCGGTCCCAGGGATGCTGTCTTCTAGCCTATCCTGTGACTTCTGTGTGTTTCTCTCATCTAAAACACAGACAGGTTTGTATTAGCGCACGAAAATCCGGCATAAATTGTTTGCATATTACCTGGTGTATGGCTGTTGTCACTGTTAGTGTGAGTCTCGGAAAATTGCTCAGCCACTCGAGTTACATTGCTGCCATTTGCTGATGGGACCGCTGCAGATTGCTCACTTGTAGCGCCTTCGTTCTCTTCCAGAGGTGTTGGTTCTCGCTTGATAAACACGTTATCACTGAAATGCCACTTGTATCTGGGGAAATTAAAAATCGGAGCGCTGCTTTCTCTGGCCAGTTGATTGAGTCGGTCGCTTTCCGCGCGAAGGGGCTGCTTGCGCTCGGTCCACCTGTTAATACTCTGCAAGCAGAAGTTTCGGGCTGCTTCACTGTGCGCACCTTGCATTGCGCGGCGTTGGTCATTAATTAGATGATCAAACGCTGCACATACGCCCAGTGTCCGTCTTTGCCGAATACGAATACAAAACGGACATACAGACATTTTACCATCACTCGTAGGCGCAGTGTCCTTTGCTGAACAAGCACGTCGATGTCGGTAGATGATCGATATCTCTGTGCACTTCGGGTCGCTACAGATTTCATCGCGTTTGCAATGCTCGTAGTGTAGGAGAATAGATCGACACGTTTGTTCTTCGCATTTCCCGATTCTTGCGCATATGAGTGCATCCTCGATGGCAAGAGTAGCTTCGATTCGAGTTGCCAACATTTCCACCAGCACGTGATCAGTTGTAGGAAACCACCGCAGCAGTTTTTCCAGATCTACACGTTTGGACTGGGGAGTTGGCCACGTACGTGACTGTGTAGCAGCAGCAGTAGTCGGCTGATTGATAGCTGAGGCTGATGAAGGTGGAGCTGGCGTTAGAGCTGAACCAGATACAGAAGATACGGCAGTTGAAGGCGCAGCGCGAGCAGAACTCGGAGCATGGGCTGACGCTGGTGGTGCAGTTGAGGACACAGACGAAGCTTCCGCTGCGGGATTTGACGTATTCGACGTTGAAGTAGAAGCTGGAGGAGTTGAAGCTTGCGATGAAGACAGTGACTTCTTCTTTTCTTCGTCTACACTCAGTATTGATTGATTATCCACTCTCGGAGCTGCATTCTCCGTCGTTGGAACTAGCGCTGATGCAGAATTTGCCGTCGTCACTGGTGTTTCTTCCGCAGATGAGTCTTTTGTCTCTTCCAGTTTGCCGTCCTGTTCAACGCTCGTCATGTCTGTGTCTTCTCCACTGCTCACTGACTCGCCCATCACTTCAAACTCGTAGTTCTCTTCCACACTTGTGTTTCCCTTTTCTTCTCTGTCTTGCCTTGATTCCTCCTTTTCGGTAGTGGTAGCTGCACCCTCCGGCCTCGTCTCTTCCGGCTTCGTAGCTGCTGGCTTTGTATCTTCCACATCATTAGCAATCACTTTTTGAGCTCGATCTCCATTAGCGATAACGCCATCTCTATTCTCATCAAGTTTCGTCTCTGCTGAAGCACTGCTAATGTTATTGGCTACGCCATTCGGCCGCGGAGACCCCCAGGCGAGAAAAGAGCGGGTCTCTCCGTAGCTGCTCGTGAGCTGGTGGCTGCGTCCGAAGCCACGCGAATGCCACAACATGGAGCACTTAGAGCAGAGCGTCTTCTCCTTGCGCGGGTCGCACGTCGAGCATTTATACAGCCAGCGCTCCGCGCGACACCAGCTGCACAACAAGTCCACCATTAGTGAAAAAGTGAAATGGAATGTTTCGAAATTCGCTTTGGAAAAATTGCTATTTTCAGCAAATACCGCGGAATAATCACAATAACAAATGCGGAGCTTTACCAGACGCGCTGTAGCCTACAGCCTGTAGGTCTTCATGAATCAGGACACTAGACCACGGCAACAAGTGTGTGTTTTGTGGTGAAGATGTTGGTAAAATGTTCGAGCATTATAACGCTCATATCGCTCATGTTAGCGGCATACCCTAGCAGGTGATCAAGATGAGTTAGAGGCACCAGTGATTCAAGAGTTGAAACCACGCGGCGTACAACACGGACAAACAGACAAAGGAAATCAAGGCCTGCAATAATCCCCTTCAAGACATAGCGAAAGCAAAAGAAAAACACCAGAAACAACCAACGGCCCGACTCAGCATGAAAAACAAAACAAACTTGAGATTTTGCTTGCACTTTCCTGCTGCTTTACCGACTGTCCTCGTTCACCACGTCCTTTCGCACAGCAGCAACTAACACTATGAAGTATCAGCTCAGACGAAACATCCTGCTGCGTGTAGTAGCTATGCTGCCACGTGGACAGGCCGAAGATCTCCTACTCCTAGCGTGCTCTAAGTGGCGTACTTGGCGGTCCATTCGCGAGCAGTAGCGTCGTGACGCGCGCGGTCTGTTCTATAAATTTGCGCGATTTCGGGCACGAGCGGGTCGTCCGGGTTGGCGTCCGTGAGCAGCGAGCAGATCGATAGCAGCACCTTCGAGATAGTCAACGCAGGGCTCCACTGGTCCTTTAGGATATCCAGGCAGATGCCGCCGTTGGCGTTGATGTTGCAGTGGTAGATACGCGTCGTGAAGTTCACCTTAGGCGGCTTGAACGGGTAGTCGGCCGGGAAGTAGATGTTCAGGAAGTACACACCGCCGGCGTACGGGCTGTCCTCGGGGCCCATGATGGTCGCCTGCCAGTGGAACAGGTCATCGCCCACGGGGCCAGCACTGCAGTTAGCGGGTGGGTCGCGGCCCAGATCCTGCAGCTCCTTGTTGATCCGCTTTAAAGCCATGTTTACTTTTGCTCCTTCTCCTCTCCGCTTCGACTCCGCTCTGCTGCTTCCGAAAGGAAAATGACAGCAGCAAAGGGGGAGCGAGGGGGAGAAGCTCGCATGATCCCCCTTATTGAACAACCTTTTAAAAATAAACCTTGTTGTTGAAAAGACGGTTGCGAAATTGGGGTCTTCTGGAAGTTTTTCTTCGGTTGCGAAGAACAGGTTCGCGGGTCGCACTTAATTGGGAAACCCCAACGTCTAACCCATTGCTTGCAATTGGCCAAAACGAGAGAAACACAGTCCGTCGATTGGTGGAACAGGTACGGTCGCAGTTGCCGCGGACAAGAGTGGCGATCTTGCAGGGTGCGCGCGGGGATGTAGGCAGATGTCGAGAACTCCACGCTGGAGGGATGATCGGTCTCATAGATTCGCCACGGGAGCTGGGTAGGGTGCCGCCTGAAGCAGGAGTTGTGGTTGAGTCGTCCTGAAGCGAACGGTGGATTCACTGAGAACGGGAGACGATGCACCGCTTCAACTGGCGTTATTGACCATCATCGGTCGGCCTTGGTCGCCGCCATCGCCGTCTAATGCCGTAGGCTACGTGGCACCATCCTTTCACTAATTGTTTCAGCTGTCGTCTCGCAAGGTATCTTTTGGCGACGGCACGACGGCGGAGGACAGCATCGTCGCGATCGTTGCCGTGGAAAGAGACAGGAGTGTTTGTCGCCTGCTTGCTCGTCAGCCGCGAAGCACCAAATTGCCGCTGCCACATGACGATCCCGAGGCGATCGGATACATGTATGTTCGCCCGGCGCAGCGTCCAGATAAGTCTTGCAGATGTCAACATGACCCGCCAACTGTCGGGCTTCAACATGATCCCGTGGACATCGACCAACTGGCACAGCGGCTTACATCCATCCGATAATGAGAAGTTGCACTTTGAAGGAATGACAAGCTTTCATTGACACGCGAGTGTCAATGCAACTTGCCATTACCAATGCAATAGTCGATGCAGCTTCGAACGCCGACATCCCTATCATGTAGTTGGAAAAGCAATGCGTTTGCTCGCGTTGAGCTGTTGAGGTCATGTAAATTTCAGCTTCACAATAGGCACCCACGCCGCCGCGGCCACAAGACGATATTTCATGCGCGCTGTTCCCCAAGCAGCGACTTTACCTGCAAGCTGTGAGTAACATCATCTTAAAAAGGGTTGAACGAATTTCTATCTCTTTCTATCTACATACATTTCCTGCTCAAACACCCCTTGTATTATGCTACCTCCTATACAACATCTTTTCATTATCAACTTTCTCAAGTGGTGGCACCGCCCCATGCTTTGCAATTTAAAACTGGCTGGATTGTGGTCGAGTCCAGCGTCTGTCGCCGTCACTCTCGCTCTTGCGCTTCCGACGCTATAGTGCTCGGACCGACCACCTCCTCCTCTTCTCCATCCTTTTAGCTAGCCATGGGTGACCGGTACCGTAGCGCGCAGTCCCCGCGCAACAGCAGCGGCGGCGTGTCAGACGAGCGTTTCGGCAAGCTCGTGACGGAGACGAGCAAGGGCATCTCGACCTTCAACCAGCTCACGCGCAGCATCGCGCAGAAGATGTCGCTGTTCGGTACACCGCAGGACTCGCGCTCCAACCACGTGCAGATCAAAGAGCTGACAGAGAAGGGAAACAAGCTCGTTGCGAAGATTAACCGCCGTCTGCAGGAGCTTAACCGCGGAGCCAAGGGCGCTGCTGGCCGCGCACGACGCACGCAGATCAACAAACTTTCCGCGGATTTCAAAAACCAGGTGCGCGTGTTCGAGGAGACGTGTGAGCGCCTGCTTGACTCGGAGCGGCAGTCGGTTGAATTTATCCGCCGCTCATCGCAAAGTTTTAAGGGTGGCGACGGCCGCCAGACGCGCGGTGGAGCCGAGTTTACCAACTACAGCGAGGATCAGATCTACGCACAAGCCAACGTTATCGTCTACGACGAAGACGGTGTGTATATCCTGCTGATGCTATTTTTCCGGTGTGACGTATCTGACTGATGTTGATTTTGTGGTGCAGATCTGCAGCGGAGAGAGGAGGACATTATCCAGATCAACCATCAGCTACGTGAGGTGAACGCTGCCTTCCAGGAGATCGACGGTCTTGTGCAAGACCAGGGAGAAATGGTGGTGGAGATTGTGGAAAACACGGACACAGCCAAGGACAACGTGGAGAAGGCTCTGGAGCAGGTGAAGCAGGCGGAAGAGCGCAGGAACTGCTGCGCATGCTCAAAGATGAAGCTCATTTGTATCGCCATCTTCGCACTGCTCGTCTTCATCGCCCTTATGGGTATCATTTTCGCGGCCAAGTGATCAACTGCTACGGGATTTAGGCAATTTGTCATTATGGTCATCCTGGTATCGTCTTGTGAATATTGTCCAGCAACGAAGGACGACAGCCATCCCCAAGCAGGAAATCACAGAGAAGCAGTGAAGCCGTTTATTTCTAATAGTAAGTGGGTTGTATAACTTTTGATGCTTTACTGGTAATTTACATTCGACCTTGAAAATTACGAATAAATTCTTCAACACTATTGCTCTGTAAGCCGGAGACGAGCACCAATTTCGGTGATCATGTGCGAGCCTCGACGCGTGTCAAGATTCCGTTTCGACCGCGAGCTTCGAAGGATGCTTCCGGCCATGGACTTGAGCATGGTGCCAACCGATCCACTGCTGTTCCGTCGTCGTCGTGTGCTTGCTTCTGAGGGTAGTATCATGTCTTCCTGTTGGCGTGCAAGGAATCGTGCTCGTGAAGTGGCATCCGAAGACGAGCTACCTACTTGCCTAGTACTTGAGCTTCTGCCTTTGAGGTGTGGCCGTGGATCGACCGAGAACATTGCCGAGAAGGGTACAACAGTGTCTCGCTCGGACGAGTCGAAGCACACCGCACAGACTCTCTCCTTCTCGTTAACAGCTTCGACAACACCATTAAAGTATCGAGCAGTACCATGGACCCGACCCATTACGGCCTCTCCGACAATGAAAATTACAGGTGATAGCTCAAACCCCATAGTATCAATGCTGTAGTTAGTCAATCGTTGAGAATGGGAGAGCGCAGTAGTATCATCCAAACGTGTGATCTTATCGGGCGGCAAGTGTGCTTTCTGCTCGCCATAGTCGAACACCAGGGTATATATGTACGTCGACGCATGCACCGGTGATCCAGCACCAGATTCTGGAGCACTGGTAGGGTCTTGAGAAGTTCTGGCAGTGATTTTGGCAGAACAATATCGTCCAAACCGTGAACTCCATGCAAGCACGTAGTCTCCCACTGCATAAATCGGTGTCTTGCGTGCTCGACTTGAGTTTTCTTTGACTATATTGGCAGTAGACTTTGTTTGTCTACGCTGCTGCTCGACGCTGTCAAGGATCATTTGTGACGGGAACACCTCGAATGCGATGGTACCATCGGAAAAACGGAGGTCACACGCCGAAGAAGCGTGGGTTTTAATCACGATACAACTTTCCACAGTGGCCTTACTCGGATGATCAGCTTTAACCTGGTATCCTTCCTCCAGCACCGGAAAAGACTCTTTTCCT
Organism: Phytophthora nicotianae INRA-310; assembly: GCF_000247585.1. NCBI lineage: Eukaryota > Oomycota > Peronosporomycetes > Peronosporales > Peronosporaceae > Phytophthora > Phytophthora nicotianae. The sequence goes on along the minus strand of NW_008649001.1, from coordinate 965,863 downwards.
CCGCCTTGCGCCGCAGCAGAGGCTTGCATCAGTACAGCATTCTTAAGAGATCTCACGTCTTGATCTGCTGGAATACTTAAGCGCTTGCGTTTAAAGATAAGATGTGGAGGGATCTCATAACCAGTCGAGCCGTCAGCGAAATCTACAGCTGCAGTTTTGTTGGAATAAACTCCATTTAGAAGCCCAAGTTTCTCTTCCTCGCTTGTATTGTCGAGATCACCATTGCCAGCCGAACATTTCACATAGATCTGATCGCCAATGTACACTTTAACCTTGTCACTGCAAACGAGAAATTGGTCTTCCGTGATAGTAACTGCAGCTTTCTTCTTCTCTCGTAGAGGGCTGATCTTATCTGCCGGAACATTCACTAGTCGAATACGGTTGGCGAGTAAAACATGGAAACGAGACTGATGCTCTCGCTCCAACGTAATGAGTCCATGACCGGAGAATCGGCTTCCCGGATACAACGAAACTTGAACTTTTTGGCCAACAAAGAGCACACGTTGTGATCGTTCGAGGTCTGTTAATTGTTGCTCCAGTTCATCCACGGATGGCAAGAAGTCCACCTTGTCTTGCGGCACCACCTGAGCCGAAATACCATCTTCATCTTCCGTCACGACGGCGTAGCTTCCGTCTTCGACTTGTTCTGTGACCGTACCGTACGCACGAATCCCGTCAGGAGCTCGTTCATATACAACTCGAAGGCTAGATTGGCCTTTGGCTATAAGAGATGTGGTCGGTGAGCTTGAACTACATTGAGTCGACCGCATAGTATGAAGCTTTGCCCCCATTAACCGCACATGTTCGGCCAATACAAGTTCATCCGTGGGTTTGCTAGGCTGCACCTTTTTGGTCCCACGAAGGAAATACTCGGTAATTACCTGCTTGAGACTTCTTTGTGGGGGCTTCCTACCATTGTGTGTTACCGGTAGTCGATCGATCTGAGAAACCGATGAAACACTTGATCGTCGTCGCTGGGTTCGTGCAGCTTTGCCCATACCAAAAGTCTGTGTCATTTGCTGCCATGGTGTCATCGTCATGTCTTCATCGCTTGAATCGTCTGAATCACTAACTTGAGTTGAATCATCCTCGTAGGCCACTCCACACTCGAGACGCTTCATAGTCAGAGCTTCATCGTCTAGAAGAAGACGCCAATTCTCATTTACTGCACTAACAACACTGCAAGAAGGTAGCCCAATTTCGTAAGCGATGCCACTATCGTCAAAGCTCAGTACCATTTCTCTGGGTGGAGTGACGGAGAAGTCCACCATTACATGTTGCAATGGGGGTAAATACATCTCAGGTGCTTCCGACGGATCTGAATAATAGTCTTCCCTCTCTTCATCCTGCGTTTGTCTTGACTGTCTCCCTGCTTTTGTGCTAATAACATTCTCCTCCCCCGATCCACTTAGACTGGTCGATTCACTATCCCTCCTCTTTGAAGAATTGTCTTCACCTTGATTATCACGGCGCTTTCTCGTCTGATTATTTGATGGTGAAACTATTGATGGGTGGTACCGCAGCATAATATCTTCTCGACGAAGACGATAATCTAGTGTGCCATCGTCGAATACAACCATGAACATACCAGCGCCTAGATATGTGGCGATATTACCTGAGTAAAAGTACGGCGTCTTCTTGTATCGTCCGAAAACAGGCTGACCATAGGTCCACTGGTTGTGCAATGGTACAAATCGTGCTGTAGATGATGATGATGGTACGTCTGGACTACTGGAATTACTCTCGCGAGTGTTTTCAGAATGCAGAGCCTCATGATGCTCATCACCGATAACATCATGATCACTGGAGTCCCGCGCGGTTTTCGCCTCTGTGGCAATTGACACAGCCTCTATTGTTTTGATACCGGCTGAATTCCTCTTTGTTGTTACCGTACCATCGCGATGAATCTGTAAGCGATCACTGGGCTGCCGAATCACTAAAGTCGGCCTGTTAGCAAGCGCTCCGTCATCATGAAGTTTAATGCGTTCGCTAAGCTGCCGGATTGGTGAAAGTGGAATTTTCCTGACCGGTTGTTCGAGCTTGATGGCAGGTATATCGATGCTTTGCGGGGTATTTCTAATTGGCTGCTCGAGCTTGTTGGCGGGTAGATCCTTACGTACACGGACAATATCATTTGTCTCCTGACACGGAGAAGATGGCCGACTTTTACGTGGTGATACAAGCGGGATCTCTTGTGTGGTGGTAGACGTCGGATCATCATGCACTTGAAGTCGACCACCAAGATGGGTAGCGGATGAATGTCGACTACCGTTTCTCGTAGGCGATTCTAGCATGATTGAGATGGGCGTCTCAATATCCTGCGGTTGAATACGAGCACTAAACTGCCGCGGAAGTGGTGAGTGATTGCTCATTCTTGAGGTCATCACCGAGAGCTCATCTGTCATTCCTACATCAACGACCGGAAAGCGCCCACTGAGTCGAGATATCGACGGCCTTCCTGTTGCTCTTGGGGAAACATCTCGGGGTTCATTCGAATCGGTAGACACTAGATCGTCGTGGATCAAAAGATGGCCAGTGGACATCAACGCAGATGGCGGTCGAATCGATGCCGGCTTTGGGGAATCCCCTTGTGAAGCCTCCTCGTGGATAGAAAAACGTCTAGAAGGAGGAGGCCACACCCTGGAGTCGACTGTAGAAGCTCCACGCATCTCATTAATCGCCTTGCTGAGTCGCTAGAAGCTAGTAGAGCGCACGAGCCAGTTGTGGATACCGACAGACCAGGTCTAGATGACTGCATGAGCACTATTGTTGGCCAACTTGTTTTAGCTGCTGGACAAGCAAACTCACACCCTATTCTTGTTGTTCTTGTGAAAGACAACGGTTAGCGTTCGCAATTACAAATGAATATGACAAATAAAAATGCAATCCCAACATTGTTGCAGAGTAAAAATAATCAGATTCCCAACTTCAACAATCGGAAATGGCTACACTGAAAGCTTTTCAACCAATCGCTGCTCAGCAGCTGTCATGGCGACTGCGGCGCTCGACGACGGCGATGATGCCCTCGCGACGCCTCCATCGACGCAATTAGAGCTGGCTACGCAGCACGATCGGTACAGACTGCTCCTGGGTGCATTCCATGCGTGGCAACGGCGTGCGCAGGCGCAGTGCGCGCGGCGAAAGGTAAGTAAAAGGTTAAAACCGCTGTGTAAGGCGCACCTGATTGTTGTCCGTTTTGTAAGCAGCAAGTCGCCGCTGCGTGTCGTGTGGGATCCATCTTCTGTCAGCGAGTATTCTGGACAAGATGGAGAGCTTTTGTGGTCGAAAGACGTCAGCTAAGACGTGAGGAAACGAAGTATATGCAGGCAGAAGATGAGAGACTATCACGACGGGAGGGAGACGCCGACAATGGTGAATTCATCGATCTCAATAAAGAAGAAAAGCTTTCGATAGCGTCTTCTGACGCAGACAGTGACCAAGATGGAAGCAACACTGTTATTTTGCTGAGAAAGCGGCAGTATTTGAAGGTACGAAGATATGATCGTGTGGGCTAATGACCGTTCGTCTATGGCAGGCCTAATTAATATTGTATTGTGTTCTTATTCTTATGCAGAGGTTGAAGCTTGTAATAAAAAATAGGACAGAGAAGTCTGCGGTGTGTACCAATGGGGTAAAGCAGGTTCGTTCGTTGCACGCCATTCGACGTTGGCATGGGTTTGTGAGAGTGAAAAAAGAGCACGATGTTTTGCAGCAGCGAGCCTACTTCTTCTTGTACTACTGGCTGCTCAAGCGTTCATTGAACCAGCTCGGTCGATATGCTCTCGTCAAGAAGCGAGACCGTGCACTGACAGTCAAAATCGCGAAGGTGAGTCGACAACGTTTACTGGTGAAAGCAATGCAACAATGGCGCTTGCGATTAGTATTACATCAGACATTTACGCTGTGGAGAAGTTACGTGGGCCGGCGACGTCATCAGGCGCTACTGTACCGACCGATAGCTGACGCTCTGAAGCGTAAGACTCGCCGTCGGCTTCTCCAACTCACATTTGGCATTTGGGAGAAAAGACACACACGAAATCGAGCACAGCAGGCGCTTGTGCATATTCTTGACTGTCATTTGTACCGAAAACTTTGTGAAAGAGTGTGGAAAACGTGGAAAAACAAGGTGCATCAGCTTGTTCAAGTGGAATCTTTTCAGCGTCGTTATCAAGAGCGAACATTGCGGCGAATATGGAATGCTTGGAGTGCTCGAACGCGAGAAAAGGAATTGCGGGAGCGACAAAGACGTCGTGCAGTGCGTCACTGCTATTTATCGCTTCTACGGAAAGGATTTTATGGATTTCGAGCGTGGCACACTGAGCGACAACGTGCATTAAACCGAGTGGATACAATGCACGACGCAGCCGATTTCAGAATGATGGCGTTGGCTTTCTCACGCTGGGATCACTTTACGAGCGATAGGAAGCTGCAAGCACACAAGTCTGAACGTGCTAGACACCATTATGAATCTCGACTGTTAAAGCACGTTTGGTTAAGCGGATTTCAGCGCTTTTACTCGAGAACATTAGAGAAGAAGAAAAAGATACAAGTTGCACAGGAACACAGCTACACTCAGGCTGTAAAACGAAGCTTTTTTGTATGGAAAAACTTGTGGCAAGCTGAGCGCTATCGTGATCACGTTTTAGACGAAATGATGCAACAATGCGTGGCTGAAAAAGAACGAGTTACAAAGTCTAAAATCCTGGAGAACTGGTCGGAGTTTTCACGGGCGAAAGCTGCGAGAAGGGTCGTAAATGCCCAAGTCCGGGGCCAAGCACAGCGTCGAACGCTACAGAAATATTTATCACAATGGATAACGTATGTTTCTGTTCTGCGGTGGCAGCAAATTACACAAGCACGAGCGGAGCAACACTACAAGTCTGTAATTTGGAGAAAATGTCTTGAACGGTGGCGACAAAATGTAGCATTGCGTCACTGCTACCGCAATAAGACGCGCAAGGCTCTAGTGCATTGGAAATTAACGTTGCAACGCAAAGTGTTCGATGGATGGAAGCAATATTTACAGTTCAAGAGGATGAAGCAGCATCGTATTCATGAAGCTCTTGAGTTTCGTCACGAGCAGTTTGTGCGTGAAGGTTTGCGCCATTGGATGACAGCCGCACTGTATTTACAAGAACAGCGTGAACAGCAAGTAGAGCGTACTCAAGCAAGCAACACGACGCATGCTTGGCGCAGAGTTGCAGCGATCGCTCGACACTGGCGTTACCTTGCCATTCGGCGTCGAGCTGAGAAGGCAAAGGGACAAACCTTAGGAACGTCTAGAAGTGCACCACGACGAGTTCAAGAAGACTTACACTGGCAACCTAAACACCAACAAAAAGAACGCACACAATACGAGAAGCCCTCAGCGCCTCAGTGGAATGAGAACACATTCAGACAAGCAAATGTGGCTTCAGATAATACTGGGAGATCGAACTGGACGAACGATAGATCTCCGTTATCAGAGTTCGTAATGCTTCCGAGGAACAGACCGCAGCCTCGAAGACCCATCGAGATTTTGTTGTCTACAGAGACTGAAAACTTGCCACGAGTCATCGAGAACGCAAACACAAACGAAGTCGTTCGATGTGGCCTTGAGTTTCCTGTTGAACTATTTGCTCTTTTAAACTCGCCGTCGAGGAGCACGCCAGCCAGTTCTCATCAGGTGACTATGATAGAGCACACAACACGTGAATGTTCATCTCATCCAACCCCAGTAATGCCATCTCTGGAAAGCGATGGTGACCCAGTTTTGTCGAATACGACAGCAAGACAATTAGACATCTTGGAGCGGCGATTATTGGCTCTAAGTCAGCGGAAAAGGGAGTGGAAGGCTTCTCAGCAGCAACTTGATGCAATACGTGAAGAAGCCGAGTCCAACCCACGACTAATGCCGAATGTCCGTGTAATGGAGGAACAGCACGCCATTCACACAAAGCGATGGCTTCACACAAAGGAACGAATTCGCTCTCTAGCTTCCGAGATCCAACATCTGAGAAGAATTTTGCAACGATAATACTCGACGTCGGAAGTCTCCATATATGTACTAGTTTCTCTCAAGTCACCGCAGGAAGGTTTCGTATTCATTTATGAGCGTGGTGCATTTATCGAACGCAGTCTCAAAGTCAGCATCCTCCATACCATGTTGTTTGTACCAGTGGACATAGGCGCCCGCCTGGAATTGGCGCTGAGCTCGCTCTAAAAATCGTTTCGTACTCGTCAAGAAGTGACCATTATTCACGCAGATCGTTACAGACGCCTGTACTTGCAATGATGAAAATGGTGCAGGCTTTGAGTAAGATAACGTGACTTGCGGCATGTTTGCTAACCATGGCACAGGAGGAAATGCAGTCTGCACGACCTTGCCAAGCTTTTCAGTAAAGCGATCCGCTTCATATGCCACTGGGTTGAAGCCACGGATTACTGTACTTGACGCTATGGTTGTCCTTGAATTTCGTGGGAAAGATGCTGTTGTCTGCTGCACAAGCTTCTCGAGCATACCTAGTGACGCGTCGAAGTCTGCAACATGCTCATGTCGACGCGACAGCATACGCGACTGTGCGACCACCGGAGCATGAAACAAGGTCGATGAGGAGACTGTTTTAGCTACTGATGGCTTGGGAGGAAATTTGCTGCGTGTACCTGATCCGATACGATCTCTCCATACGCCGGAACGGACCTCAAGCATCTTGGCCGCAGGCATGGGGCATACATCGTGCAACAACTTGCCGAAATTGAACCGTCGAACAGTGCTAGCATCTCCTGTTGCTACTGGGAACAGCAGTCCTGCCAGATCTGCCGCAGCCATACTGTTCACTTCCTCCAGAGACACCCTCTGATAGTTATCAGTTCCCACTCTTTCATGCACCACCGCTTTCCAGTAACTTGCTGTTCGTAACAACTCGTCATTGTCCTTGTAAATTACAGCATCTGCAACGTCTTGCAGACACTTTAGGGTCAATATGGCGTTATAGTTTTGAAGTGGCGTATCTCCACTAGTACAAGACGGTGCCACTGATGTAGTCAAAATATAAGCCTTCGGATACGTATCCCTCATGCTTTCCAGCACTCGACAGCCCAGTCCCGATCCTGTTCCTCCACCAAGAGAATGCATTACTACGCTGCCTTGATAGCAGTCCACGCGCTCTATTTCACGTTGTAATGAGTCCATGACTAGCTCCACCAGCTCTCTGCGGTCATCTACAGCCAACGATGTGAAGGTTGGAGCTGGGGACTTCAACCTCGGTCCATAGTATCCCATTGCCCAATTGTTGCCTCGTCCTGTCTGCTCTACGTGTGTATGAGCGGGTTCGAAAGCGGTAGCACCATCAGTGGTCTCTTGCATGAAAGATCGAACGACTTTAGGCTCTGAGTCCACAAGAATACAGCGTGCAGCTCCAGTCGACGGATGAAACAGTGGCCTGGGCAATGATACAGCCTTCTTGGAGCCGTTTAAAGTAGATGTGGAGCCTCCAGAGGCGCGACGAAGGTGCCGAGATACTCCAGTGTCACCTTGACTACGCTTATCGTCGTGAATTTCGCCCGAAGCAGTGGCCAAGCGCCAGTACGCGGCGCCTAGCTGATTGCCACATTGCCCCACGTGCAAGTGTACGCTCATGGCTTACTTGGACATGTGATTGGCTGAAAAGAAAGCTTCAGGATACATGTAGTACTACTATTACAGTATAGTACTACTGTATTATAGTAGTAGTTTATATTGTAATTGATTGGCTGAAAATGATATCTCCCAGAATAGTAGTAAAATAAAAGGCAGGCGTTAGAGTCCAGGTTTCCCAGACATGGAAATAGGGATAGGTCTACTCAGATTCAGGTATTTCACATGTTTAGTCCAGTGTTTTTATACTTGTCATGATAAATTACCATCCAAATATTACGTAGGTATTGGATGCCAAATACCTGGAAAAGTCATATGTGCGCTACTTGGGCAAATGCCAAAGTGAAGAAAGCCATGTTTTGTCGGTATCCGACATTACTGCTGGAATGATCATAGGGCCTATGATAGGCTGCATAAAGATACAGGTATTTTTCAGGTAAACGTCAGGTATTATTGCCTAGTTCTTCAACCTCAACTACAAGCGGCGTTTCACCTTCAAAATCCCTTGCAAAATCTTCCAACGCAGCTTGGTAATGCCAGACTTAGTCACGTCACTTGGCGCCTCGGCTGATGCGCACTTCCACAGCTGAAGACACACAAGCACACCGCAGCTGTCGCCATCATGCTGTAGGAGCCCATTGACAGTGATCTCTTCGTACGCATCTGGAAGTGCCGCAACAATCTCATCCGCGATGTCCTTTAAGCGTTTCAGGTACATGGCGGAGCCCATACTGTCGTACAATTCAATCTTCTTAGAGATACCGTCGATCACCAAACACACCCAATGAGCACCACTCAAGTTGATAGGCATCAACAAGTACTGTCGAGAAGTCAAGCCACTGTGAATTTGCTGTAGCTGCTGATCCGCGAGAATAGGTTCTGCCTTGACCGGCTTCTTCAGCGCCTGCTTCTTCACCGGAGGAATTGTCACGGTCGTGTTGTTTTTGTACGTATCCAAAAATACACAGAATGCACGCATCGTGGCGTCATTCAACCACGTATTGCCTCGAACGCAGAAAAGATCTGCTTCGGCGACGTCAAATCCAAACCCAGGTATGGGCAGGTATGGCCAGGTTTTCAATAAATCGTCGAAAGCCACAGAAACATCCACGGGTTCATTCACCAGACTCTTCACTTCATTGTTTAGCCAAGTGCAGAGAAGCACACCACGACGACAGGTATCTTGTAGATTCCACAACCACTTCATCTGCCTCACCTGCTCTCTTGTATAGGTGCCAATCTTTTCGATGACCAACACGTACCCGTTTGCATCACTGATCTCTTCTCCCTCGCTATCCAACTGGATTTCTTCCATCTTTCCGCACAATAACTTGCGCAGTAAGTCAAGTGCGCGGTCTACCGTTTGTTCAGGCAGTCGATAGCGGACATTGTCCGCTACGTAGTTCGCGTTGGGCCGCCACGCCATCGACTGCTTTGCCGTGGCCTTACCGAGTACTTGAAAAGTCGCAAAGAAGGCTCCCACCTCTCGGATGCCCGGCTGGATCTCTTTCAAAGTACTAACCACTTCGCACACGTCTCGATCGCGAAGCAGGCCCCGCAGTTTCATTCCTTGGTTGTATTCCTTCAAATCTGCCTTGGCTCGCTGCTCCTTACGATTCAGTCTGGGGCGCCCAACCGGAATAACTCTGCTGTTAAGTTTGATCTCAACTGGTAGCTCGGCTCCACTTGCTGGTTGCTCAGTCTCCACCACAGTTTTCTGGGTTAATGGTACATTTTCTGACTCCTCAGAAGTTGGTGATCCCCCACCGCAAATAGTACCAGAAGTGTCTTTTGCGCCGTCAGTCTTTTCGTCAGTGCTGGCGTCAATACTATCCTTTTCGTCAGTGCTGGCGTCAATACTATCCTTAGAACCATCGTGGTTACAACTGTGTGTCTGCTCCTGGAGAGCCATTGAAGTCTGACCTTGGCGAAGATTTTGCCACCACCGCTCAAATTTAGTAATTGCTTCATTGAAGGCAGCATCGTTGAACTGAGCAAGCTCCCCACTTATCCGCCCGAAAGCTTGCTGAGCACGACGATATTACTCTTGTTCGGTTTGGTCCCGGGCAGTCACTGCAGTGTCTTGCTTGAAAACCTTAGCAACAAAAGGCTTTGCCACCTCTGATAATCCCTGTATAGATATACGATTCCGGCCATACCACCTATAGCGAAACATGGTCAATAACTGGATATTAGTCAGATTATACCTGGTAAAACCTGGAGAATACCTGACATACCTGGATCCGATAGCAGAAAACGGAATGACGAATGGACTCCCACTGGTTTTCCTCCACATTATCGCGTGTCTGCACGGAAGCTGCATGGTCTGTGAGAACTCACAGTCACACTTGAATGTCTCTTTCAGAAGTAAGTACTCGTGGGCTTCCATACGGAAAGTGACTGTCGCTCCGTTGTCCACTTGAGTATACGAGCTTGCAAACTCGGGGTCTAAGGCAATGTCGTACTGGGAGCTAATCGCGGCTGCCACCCATCGAGTCGTCATACCGAGCACGATGTTCATCTCCTCCGAGTACGTAGTATCTCTCAATGTCCCAGGCATTTCGACTTTTGCGTAGTATGCCTCCTCTTTTCGCCGCTGGAAAGACAGGAGAGCCCTCAAACTTGCGTTCATTGTGTGATGGTCCTTCAGGTGCTGCTTCACTTTGCTGAATAGGCTTTCCACACGGTTGTTCGTGTGATTATTGAAGTGAGGCAAGTCCTTCCGGTATGTCATCACCCACATTTCTTTGTATTTATCCCAGTTCTTCTCAAAGTAGTCCCACAATTCCCGCCTTCCACCTCTTAGCGACAAACTTTTGAACTCCGTGCGATGGACTTCGTACTCTTCTTCGGACCGAGCGTAGGTCATGTTTGTAATTGTGTGCTTCAGCTGACTTAATACATCACCCTCGAACGCCCCGTATTTGCTGGACTTGCGAATGGTTTCCTGCAGCCACTTGATGACATGGAAATGGCATAGCAGGACGCGGGCCTCAGGCAACTTCTGCCGAATAACCTCCACTTCCTTCATGTCCTTATCCACGATAACAATCCGCACCAACCGCCACTGCTCGTTCGCTCGCTTGAAATGATCCAGACACTTCGACATATGCCTGTCCGAGTTTGTCTCCAATAACGAGTACTGGACAGGTTGCCCACAACCGTACTGATCCATCGCCACGATGGATAAGAGCTGATAGTTGTATCTGAAACAGAAGTTTAGTGTTAATACATGTATAATACCTGAAAAATACCTGGTTACATTTACTCACTTGTTGGTCTTGTGAGTGCAGTCCATTTGTAGTACTTCGGGGAAACTCTCCACCATTGCACGCATATGGGCCGTTGTAACCGATATTACGCCAGTGTTGCCATGAGCACTCTGATGTACAGAGGACACGTTCATCGGAGACTCCACGTTGAAATTAACAATCGTCTTGGCAACTGCGTCGTCATCTGATAGCGCTGCACCTGGGGTATCAATAAACAAACGTGAGTTTAGGTTGTTCGCAACAGCACTGTATAGTATGCAACTCACCAGAGTCCCGTAGTCGAGCAATCAGGTTGCGAACGTCCTGCATCGTAACGTGATGGTCCGAGTTCTCGCGGATGTACTCGTAAATACTGGATGGGCCTGCTTTCGCTTGCATTAAAAGTCGAACGCCTGGCACCAAAGGAGATTGACTTGGTACCTGCCGAATACCTGGGTATTGTTGATAGATACCTGGTGTTACCTAGTGGTTGTGCGCGTACACCGCACGCTTGGGCACGATCACCCACGATCCATCCGGCGACTGTGTCCACTGGGCAATCAGCTGAAAGGGACAATTTGTCCGACGGACGTGGTGAGACGTCCGTTTACCGGACGAGCGTTCACGAGCTGGCCATCCATGAGTACATATGTACTTCCGCTGGTACGGATCCAACGCTGTCGGGAGTAACGGGATCTCATCATCAGGTAATCGTTGGTATTGGACTTGATTCCGTAGAGACTTGTTACGTCTAGCGACATTCAGTACCTCTTTCACCACGAGAACTTGGTTTGTCGCTGACTTGTACGTGTCAAAGGCCTGCGTAAACTCTGCCCAAGTCTTATGTCTGTCTGTGAAGGGTGGTACAGATGTCAACATGTCATCGTCGACGTCTATAGTTGGGCGTTCCTTTCTCTTGTGGCCCACGGAACTACTGCTTCCCCCGTCAGACTCCGAATCGGCACCAGCATCGTATGTGCCTCCACTGCTCTCTTCTTCTTCTTCCTCCACTCCCTCACTGGCCTCACTGGTATCAACTGTCGCACTCGTAGCTGGTGCCTTTTCTTCCAGTGCGCTGGCATCTACCGGAAGCGTTCCGGTACGGGCGTCCTCAGCTTTCTGGATAGCGTCGGCCTTCTCCGACCTAGTGCGAGCGTAATGCACGGCTACACGGTGAGCTGCCTCAGCCGAGGCAGTCGTTCCCTCACCTCCGCCGTCATTGTTTTCCTCTGCCGAGGCAGTCGCTTCCTCGGCTTCGACGTGATTGTTTTCTGCAGTTCTCGCCGCCTCACGGTCTGTCATTTGCTGCTTAATCAGCGCCGTCTTGTGCGTCCGTGCCATGCTGTCGTCTTCCCGGTGTTCTTTAACGAAGCAAGATCTGGACGCGCTCGGACTGCCGCGTGTCGCGTTCCAACCGAAATGAGTGGCTTTCAGAATTTTTCAAGATAGATTACGAAATAAACTGGTAATTTAAGAACCTGGTCAGTACCTGGACTCATACCTGCTTGATACCTGTTAGGCAGTACCTGGACTCGAAGTGTGGCGAAAATAAAAAAGGACGAGCTTAGCGTCCAGGTTTCCCAGAACAAAAATATACTCAGAAATCTGATGCATCATGTATTATCCAGTGGGTGCCTTCCAAAACCTACATAAAACAGTTTTATCGAAAAAGTTGTATGCACCCTTTTATCACCCTTTTATCAAGATGGTGACTGATCAAATGCAAATCGGATGAAACTTACAACCACAACCTCACTCAAAAAAAAATCCGTCCGTAATTATATGACGCATAGGGGTCAAACCACTTCTATTCACTATGACGAACTGGGTGGGACACGGCCATACTGGACAAATTTTCCTCCTTAAATCCCTATTTTTTTGGATATGCAGGTGCACGAATTCTGCGAACCCCCTTTCCTGCAATCTTAACAAGAAAAGCTACGATGGAGGACGAGATAGTGATGTTCGTGCTGTGTAAGACGCTGCGAAAGCGATACCTGCTCGCTTGTAAGCTGGACGAGTTGCGCAAGCGGATCTCCGCTGAGATCCTACGCTTGGAGTGGAAGCGCCTTGTTCGTACTAGATACTACCTTACTCGGGACTGCTTGAAGGATCCGGAGTGCTCGGACTGGATGGTTATCTGGAACAACGGGCTCGAAGAGAACCTTATTAACACGACCAGTTTGTCTAGGTACGGATGAACTGTAAAGCTTTATTCGTTTAACTTACGCTATTAATGTCTTTCAAGGGCGTCATTCGAGCAGCTACTCGGCCGCTTCGCCCTGTTCTACAAGATTCCAGCATACAACCGTGCGGGTGGACGTCCCCGCAAGCTCCAACACTACCACCAGGTGCTTGGTTTGGTGTTGGCGTTTTACGAGGGGTCTATGAACTATACTCTCTTGTGTCTAGCGTTCGGGATTCCTCCGGCAACGCTTAGTAGAATTTTAAATGAGGCTGAGGCAGCCCTAGCACAGGCACTTCGAGGTTTTAGCCCTGCTCGGAATGTGTGGCCAACTTTGGTTCGTCAAAAGGCTCTTGCAAGGCTGGTCGAGGCTCGGCAACCCCTCCTTAAGTATACCTGGGTTTTTTTGGATGGTAAAACCTAACAGGTAAGTATCTGCTGTCGTTTCGTCTTATGCTTAGTACTAATGCATGCGTTCCTGCTTTAGATCCAACAACCTCCTGACAAGGACATTCAAAATGCACATTACAATGGATGGCTACATCACGTGTTCGTAACAGGGACACTGGGCTAATTGTGTGGACCAAACACAATTCGCCCCGGCAGCTGGAATGACGGGGACACTAGCCTCGGTTTCCAGCGAAAGTTGGTGGATCCAACTCTGAATCCTGACCTAAGGTATGGGTTCGTCGCAGATAGCGCGTTTTCATGCGCTGGTGATATGCAAGGCAGAATTCTCACGCCTCTTAAAGAGGGGATTTGTCAAGATTGCTCCCCGCTGTCCGACCTGTTGCGAAGGCGCTCTCCGGGGCGATCACCTTCATACGCCAGTCTGCTGAATGGGGCATGGGGTCCATCGAGAAGGTATACGGGCGCTTGCTGCACGAACTGCCCGCGGATGTGGCTAAACGACAACAAAGGCTCGACAATTTGTTTCGGCTTAGCAACTATCGCGTTAGGACCGTTGGTATTAGCCAGATTCGAACAACACATCTGTACGGAGGAGATGACTTAGCTGTACACTAATGAAATAAATGTACTACTCACTTCTACAACGAACGTTTTCTCTACTTGGCGTTGTTGCTCTTCGCGAGAGCTTGCAGCATAAGCATCATTTGCTCGTGTCTTTGTCGTAGTTCCTCGCGTTCGAGTTGCATCTGCTGGTCTTGTTGGCGACGCTCCTCTGCGCGTTCCCGCTCGCGTTCTGCTCGCAACGCTGCCTCACGCTTCGCGTCTTCTTCTCGTCGCTCTCGATCTTCCTTTCGTTCTTGTTGGTGTCGTTCTTCTGCTGCTTTGGCCTCCTCTCGTCTCTCGCGGTCCCGGACCTCTCTTTCACGCCGCTCAGCGGCGTCACGCTCTTCGCGATCCTCATGGCGTCTCTTGGCGTCTGCCTCAGCTCTGCGGTCCGCATCTTGGCGGAAAAATACGAGCAGCCTTGCCATTCCTCCGTCGCCTTTGGCTTGAACATCCGTTACTGCTGCCAGATCGTCCACGAGCGACTGCATACTCTTCTTTGCGCTGATACGTTTTGAAGCCGTGTACGTCGGTGTTATTGCGGAGTTATTCGTTGGTACGGCTTTCTTGCTCCCTCTATTAGCGTAGACGTCGCCCATCGCTTCATAGTTGTCACGTAGAAAGCGTAGGTCAGAACCCCCTAGACGGTTGCTGAACGATGAGCGGTTTGGATTCTCTTCTTCCTTTTGAGCGTCGGTATCGTTGCGCTCGGGACGTACTGTAAATCTAGCACCGCCTGGAGTCGCAGACGTGGATCGTGGAGTTTGTTTGCAGGCCTCCGACAATATAAATTGTATATGGATTGCTGGGGCGAACCTCCGCACAATCAATATTGTTACAATTACAATATTCCACTCAAACAATTGCAATTCCCAGATAAAATTGTACATCGTTATGTTGAAGCTACCACGGGGCTGAACATAGTACAGTACTAAAACTAACCTCAGCCTTCGTGTTCTGAGTAGGCAGGAAAGAGACTTCGATTTCATTCTCCAATCCACCCACCTCATCCAATACCTCTACCGAGCTTCAAAGTTAGCCAGCATGTCGATGTCAATCACGTCTCAAGGCCCGAAACTGAAGTCCAAGGTGATCGTGGAGATGATGTTCAGAGATCCAGAGCCTCGTGGACAGACATGTAAAGCTTGCAACCTCTTCATTAGACAGGTCAAGACAGCTGGATACACCAATTTGATAAACCACCTAGCGTCAAAACACTCCGGCTACGAAGACGTTGTTCGGCAATGCATGCGTGACAAGCGGAGCGTTACAATGGACATGTTCGTGGACCAGGACGCCCTGTCGACTCACCAGTGGATGAATCTTGTTGTAAACAAAAACTTCCCGTTCATGGCTGTAGATGATGGCGTTGTGAGATCGGCGATAAAGTACAACAGCATGAATTCAAGAACTTTAAAGGCTCGAATGGGCGCAACCGTGGAGCTCGTTGAACCATGTCTACAAGAAGAGTTCAAAGGAGAAAAGTTCGCCTTGGTATTCGACGGCGTTACAGATGGATGCGAACACTCGCTGGCAGTTTTCGCTGCAACACAAAAAGGTATCCGTTTCCTCACATTGTCTTCATTTGGCGACGAAAAAAGCATGACTGCAGACGAACACATCCGATTTCTTGATATGGTTCTAAATCAGTACAAGTTGGAAGCAAATAATCTCATTGCAATCGTGTGTGACAACATGGAGACCAACAAGGCTATATCC
>NW_008649001.1:948180-949452 GCF_000247585.1 Phytophthora nicotianae INRA-310 | reverse complement strand
AAGATTCGATGGTACGGGCGTGATAACAAGGACTCTTGGGAACCTGAAGCTAATCTAGGTCAAGTACGCGGACTTATTGAGCGTTTTCTCCTCGCTCACCCCCCACCGCGGTCACGATCGAAGTAAACGCTTTTCAGTGGGTAGAGTGTCATGGTTATCACGACAGGAAGCTCAACATTGAAGACCAAGCCGCAAGAAGCACGTTGTTCTCCAACTTTCCGGCTGCAACACTGTTCAATTCATACTTTAGGATTTGACTTCGATCTCTCAGATGGCAGCTAGACTCTACTACTTCAAGCTGCCATTCAACATCAACCATAGCTAGACGAAGTTCTCCATTTATATTCAATTCAAATTTGCTTTCTAGCACTCAATTCGAGTCTCAACAATCGTGTATAACGTGACACAATCAGTATTGTTCGCCTACAATATTGACAATTGTACAATTTCAATGTTTTTTTTTTTACCGAGCCCTGGTTTGTTTGGGTATGGAGGGTCTTCCCGAGTTGCGCCTAGCATCGGTGGTGGCGCCTCCGCCTGAAGGCGTGTCCATCATGCTCTCTGCGTGGATTGTCGACGGTTCGGTGCTCTGTGGCGACCCCTGGCCTCCATCAGCCATGTCACCGGCCTCATCGCCATCTTCGTCGTCGTCATCGGAAGGAAACAAATCTCCGAAACGAGCGTCCACGAGCCCGTTACTAGTAGCTATGGAGCCCAAAACGGCAGGAACCGCCTCACCGGGAGAAGTTTGGGTCACCGGTGAGCTTGATTCAGTGGAGACGGCCTGATCTGGCAATTCGTCGTCACCGGGGTCGTCAGTGGCGCCTACAAACTCGTTGCTTTCGGAACCATCGAGCTCTTCATCACCGAAGGAACCAGCAGCATGTTCTAATTCGCCTCCCGTCGCTGCGTTCACCTCCGCTATAAGCTGAGCGTCGTCTTGACCCTCGTCCTCTCCGTCATGAGATTCATTGGCTCCTCCTTTCTCTTCGATCGCGTGATGTAGTTCGTGAGCTCACAGCACGGGCTTATGCTTGGGTGGCAAGCGGCCGTTGTAGCCGGATCGCTTCGGCTTTGTGTACAAATTCTTAAACTTTCGACGGAGAGAGTCGAAGTCTCGCTCGGCCCAGCTACTGCTGCGTTGACTGTTGTACAGTCTTGCGGTCTGCTCCCACATGTTGCGCCCTGTGGGTTTTACAGTCTCTATGACATGGCATAGCAACATTTGCTTCTGAACGGAATAGTTCGTGTAACCGGTACGACGCCCTCTCT
>NW_008649001.1:942461-948074 GCF_000247585.1 Phytophthora nicotianae INRA-310 | reverse complement strand
ACGGAGAGAGTCGAAGTCTCGCTCGGCCCAGCTACTGCTGCGTTGACTGTTGTACAGTCTTGCGGTCTGCTCCCACATGTTGCGCCCTGTGGGTTTTACAGTCTCTATGACATGGCATAGCAACATTTGCTTCTGAACGGAATAGTTCGTGTAACCGGTACGACGCCCTCTCTACAGCAATATGTATCTACACGTTAGGCCTCAAATCCTCGGAACGTGCTAGTTAATACTTAGGCGTAATAGCGAGCTCACCTTAGACATCTGCGAGTGTCTTGGATACAAAGACCTCAAGGGGAAGAACCGTAAATGAAAAAGTGCTAAAAGGACAGTCACATTTAACCTCAGGTTGAAGCTATATTTTCATTGATACAAACTATGTATGAAAATGAAAAACCTCGGGAAGATCGCCAAGCCATTACAAGAATACACTTCGTCGCCCTTGGCCGAGTTACCTTACTGACGAGGCATGTCGTTGAGATGCTGGATGTCACGGTGCTGGCACCGCCACCAGCCACAACGGCACACAAACCAGAGATGATTTCCATAAGAAACCGTGACCTCTTCACCAGGGTACACGTCTCTCACTGTTACCACCACCACGCTCAGGTGACGGCCGGTCTGCACCTCGTGGAACCGAGCTGCTGGCTTGCACGAGTGATTCATTAGTCGAACCTTCCCTCCGGCGTGAACTGTGTCGATGCCGGCGTGCTTGTTACCCGTTGTCCTTGTCTACAAGTGCATGCGATAACCCTCGTTGACTGGTCCGTACTTACAGGGAGGTCCGAAGATATCCAGCTCGCCCAAGTACTCCCCAATGATCTCACCCGCAGGGATTGGTGCAGTTGCAGTGATCCCTCGCATTCCCGTTCGAGTATTGCGGCTAATTGCCAGCGCTTTGCTCTCATTAAGCGCGTTGCCGCAGTCGCCGTCGAAGGAGCAGTTCTGCCACGTGCAGAATCTCGCGCTTCGCGCGTTTTTCACACGAAAGTGCGTTGCATCGCACCGTACATCCACATCCTGCGCCGCCGTTGATGCCGATCGACACAGGAGGAAACTTCCACTTGTGAGGGTTCCAGTTGCTCTCCAGAAACATAAAGCCGAGTGGCCACTTGTCCAGAACCCACTCGTCTCGTGCGGAGTGCACATTCGTGTCCCCAACTAACTCGAAACCAGGTGAAGAGGTGGTGGACTCGCCCGGGGACAGAGGCGCAGTTCTCGCCAGCACCACCAGCGCGTCGGTATCGTATCCATCCGATTCACAGCATTCCACGAACCAGTAGGGGACCTTCTTTGGGTCGATGCCCAACTGCCGCAGCTCGTGGGCGTGAGTTCCCTCCGGAGTCCACGGAGTTTCCACGTCGAAGCTTGCGAGCTACTGGTGGCCTGGGGAGTGTGCATTCCCACAACGGGCTCAAGCCCAGCCACCCGGTCGCCCAAGACGGCGGGTACAGGTGAAAACGCAGTGAACGGTTCTGTGGTGGTCGTTTGGCTCGACCCCGTACTCGCTGGCCTAGGCTTCAGCACACGAGGGCGAGGTGTCGTCGCAGGCGAAGGTTCGGTGATTGTCGACTGACTAGACAGTAGTTGATCTTCTTCGAACTCGTTTTGTGGATCGAGCCGAAAATCAGACAGCATCGCTACCTCCATAGTAGCAGCCTCAATCACGAGGGGGTGCGCGAACGACCGCCCCGATCGAAGCCACGGAAACGGGGGGGGGGGGGGGGAGACTGCAGATTCTTGGGCGACGGATACTGCAGCTTCTTGGGCGACGGAGACTGCAGCTTCTTGGGCGACGGCTGCCCGCGATTCCTTCTGTCGCTTCGATGTAGACGCAGGATCCTGGTCGAAGAACTCCGGAGTCAAGGAACGAGCGCGTTTCTTGGTTACCGTGATGAGCAGCCTATACTAGAAACGATAGTAGAAACGATAGTTACTCTTCATATTCCATCACCATACACAGTGTACTTACGAGCAAAGAGAGGGAGATTTACTTGAAGTCATGTTCTGTACAGATCTCACAACAACTGTCAGCATATTTCATCATACTAAACCACAAGCATCTCACTTTTGAAGCGCGAGGAAAGGTGCAGATTTCAAAGTGAGCGCCAAGCTCGCAGTTTAAATTTGCGCGCGCAATCTCTCGCCTTCGACCTTTCAAGATCCGTGAACTTCAAGCAGAGAGAAAAATCTCTACTTTAGGGTACATTATGATCGTATACAGAAATGAAGATATATTTAAATCAGTTGCTAAATGAGGGGATGAATAAAGGACAATTAAAGCTCACCAAACGAGATTTTTGATGAGACGACTTTTTGGTCTCACCAAAACTCTCGTTTTATCACGAGTCGTTTTATCACCCTTTAATCCACCCTAACCCTGATGATTAAACCGTTTTTTTTGTGGGTTTTGGGAGGGGTAGTGAGGGTTCCAGGTTTAATTCAGGTTTCGGAATTAAAGAAAGGAATCAGATGCAAGTAAATTATGAAGTTCGCATAAGTTACTCCAACAGGTATTTTCCAGGTAGAAACCTGGAGTATTCATATGTGCAGAATATGGGTAAAAGTGGAAGTGAGAGATGGTCAGTTGTGTCGGAACGACTCGGGGCCAACCAAAACTCAGAGGTGATAGCTGCTCGAAAGGTTAAACGTCCTCAACGCATTCATGTTATGTCCAGGTATTGACCATGTATTGAACTTAGTTAGCAATCCTGCGTATCAGCTGACTAGAAGTTCTTCATCTTCAAAATTGCATGCAGCATCGCCCAGCGAAGCTTCAGCACTCCAGTAGTTGACACATCACTTGGTGCATCGCTACTTAAACAGGCCAGAACAGAGGCAAACAAACACACCACAGTTATCACCGTCCGTCTGTATGGGCTCTGTCACTGTGGTATTAGTGAACTTATCCCCTCCCGTAGTTTTCTCAATGATTTCACTTGTCATCGCTTTTAAAAACTTCATATTCTTTTTGCCACCCATGCTGTCGTACGTCTTGATCTTTTTAGCAGCTTTGTCAATCACTAAGCATCCCCAGTGAACACCTCCAAAGTTTACGGGTAACAGCACGTATGGATGCAACTCGACACCCTCAGCAATATGATTTAGCATATTTGCATGAAGAGAGACTGTTTTGCCTGAGTTCTGAGGAAGCGCGATCGCTCCATTATTCTTGTACCGTCTCAAATACACCGCAAAAGCTCTCATTGCGTTGTCATTGAACCAGGCCGATCCTCGGAAACAATAAAGATCTGAATATGCCAAATCAAACCCGAATCCACGCAGCTGCGTATAAGGCCAAGCCTCCAAAAGCTGGAGGAACACGATCCTAGCTGGAACAGGGTCTGCAATACCAGTTTTAACATCACTGTTAATCCACGTACAACATTGTACAGCATCCCGGCAAGTGGCCTGCATGTTCCAGGTCCATTTCATGGCTTCCAGATGAGCTCATGTGAACTGTCCAATCTTTTCGATAGTAGCCACAAAGCAGACTTGGTCTTCTTCTCTCTCCCCATCGCTATCAAGCTCAATTCGCTCTTCATTAGCCATCTCACCATTTAGTTGCGACAAAGCGCCTTCAATAATAGACTATGCCAGGCGAAACTGAACTCTATCGGGAACGAAACCATCATCCTTACGCCATTCTACCACCTTTCCGTTGCCCTTGCTCTTGACTTGGAAAGTAACGATGAATCAACCCATTTCACGTACGCCTGGCTTAACGATTTGCAGCGGTGAGACGACGTCACAGAGATCACTATCCCTCCGAAGAGCGCGGAGCTTTATCCCTTTGTTGTAATCTTTGAGTGCAACCTTCGCCTTTTGCTTCTGTTCGGCACGGTTCAACTTTGGCCTACCGACACGCCTAACACCTCCTGACAACTTGATCTTAGGCCCACGATCTTTACTGTCATTACCACACAGAGCTTCAGTTTCTACTGGGCTGCGTTTTGACAGAGCGGTTCATTCGATGCGGAGGTCGTAAGTTGCGTAGGTTTTGTATCGGAGTGAGAACTTTGGGTTGCTTGCGTCTCTGCATGAGAACTACCGGTAGTTTCGTCAGGAGTCTCCGCGTTTCCTCCAGATCTATCTTCGTTTTGGTCACCGTCGTTTTCGGCACCGTCGCCATCCTGCGTATCCACCACTCGGCCGTGACGCAAATTGTACCACCACTGTTCTAGTTGAGCCATTGCTGTGTTGAAATCACTGTCCGGAAACTGGACAAGTTCACCACTAATTCGCCCAAACGCCTGCTGAGTACGTCGATACTTCTTATATTAAAGCGTTTGTAGATACGCTGGCTTTGTATATTTTATCCATGAAAGGCTTTTTTTTTTACCTCCACCAGCTTACCCGTTATGAGACGGCTCTGTACAAACCACCTGCACAAGTACCAACAGTACATCCCGACAAATTTTAGTCAATACCTGGTCAACACCTGTTCAAAACCTGGAAATACCTCGATGCAATGCTGGAGAATGGGATGATCAGCGGATAACCATTCGCCTTCCTATACACCATAGCATGCCGACATGGAAGCTTCATCGTCTGGGAGAACTCGCAATCGCGAGCCAACCCATCTTTCTCGAGAAGGGACTCGTGGTGTTCGTAGTGAACAGTGATTGTGGTGCCGTTGTCCTTGAACGAGTGGTTGTCTGCTACGGCTGGGTCTGTCGCGACGCCATATTGCGTTTTGATTGCTGCGACTACCCATCTCCAACACCACGTTCATCTGCTCCGGAGAAGAGGCGTCCCGCAAAGTGCCAGGCATCTCCACCTTCGAATTGTACTCTTCTTCCTTGCGGCGCTGGTAGTCCAGAAGAACCTTGAGGCTTGCCCGCATCGTGAATTGACCTTTTAACTGTCTCTTGAGTTTGCCGAAAAGACTTTCGACTCGGTTGTTTGTGTGATTTCCAAAGTGAGGTAAGTCCACACGATACGCCTTTACCCACATTTCACAGCAATCATCCCAATTCTTGTCAGAATATTCACAAAGCTCTGTGCAGCCTTCTCGACAAGCTAGGTGTTTGAACTCCTCATGATGCAACGCATACGCTTCAACAGTTCGAAAGTAGGTCATGTTCGTAATTGTGTGCTTCATTTGTGCCAGAACATCTGCATCGTACGCCCAAACTTCATAGCCTTCCTTATAATATGGTGCAGCCACTTGATCACGTGAAATTGACAGTACAATACACGAGCCTCCGGGAGCTTCTTGCGAATGACTTCAACTTCGCGCATGTCCTTATCCACGATAACAATTCGTACAAATCTCCAGTGTTCATTAGCTCGCTTAAAGTGATCCAAGCACTTCCCCATGTGCCAGTCACTATTCGTTTCAATCAGTGAGTATTGCACAGGCTGACCGTTACCAAACTGGTCCATTGCTACCATCGTGAAAAGCTGGTAGTTGTATAGTTGTACCTGGCAGTACGAAAAAATACCTGGTTAATACCTGTTCAAACCTGAAAAAAAAAACTATACTACGAAACATTGCATATAACTCGCTGGTTGGTCTTGTGTGTGCAATCCATTTGAATCACCTCCGGAAAACTGTCCACCATTGCGCGCATGTGACCGCTTGTGAAGGAAATAACACCAGTATCTCCACGA
>NW_008649001.1:934939-941736 GCF_000247585.1 Phytophthora nicotianae INRA-310 | reverse complement strand
GTGAGCGCTACGACGAGCGATATAAATCACCTCCTTCACCACTATTTTCTGACGTGTAGCATCCATGTATTCCTTCAAGCTCACCTCCAACGAGGCCCAGGAATCGTGCTGAGCCTTAAACGCAGGAACTTCAGTCAAATCCTCATCCTCGGTATCTGAAACGGTCCTTTCCCTTGACGCTGCCGCCCCGACGGCTCTTCAGCCACTGGAGTCTGTGCGACATCTTCCTCCGACACATCCGCACTATCCGAGCCATTTCTTGGCCTCCACACCGGTTGATTCCGCGACATTCTCGTCTTCGTCCTCCTGCGCTTCCGCGTCACCAGGTCGCTCCTCCGAAGTATTTTCGGTGGACTTTTCTCTTTTCCATCGTCTATACCCGCGGGGGTGAGATCTCTGCACAGTTTTTAATGCTTGAGCCCTTTCGAACCGCGTACGCGCATCCTGCACGCGAGCGATGTCGTCCCGTCGTGATTCCTTGGCTAGACGCTCTTTCTCCGCCATCGCAGCCTTGATGTGGGCCGTCTTGTGCGTACGCGCCATCGTCGCTCAGTCCCGGTTGACGCGTCCACGTGTTGCGATTCTCCCCCCCCCCAACTAGTGGCTGAGGATCAAAGAAGAAATGGCGGTAATTTTCAAGCGATATATTATACCTGGGCAATACCTGCTGTTATACCTGTATAATACCTGATAGGAGAAACCTGGACGAGAGGGGTGCTCAAGATAAAATAATTCGCAGTTCGTTAGAACTGTCGTTGGGTGAGTGTTCCCCAGGATTTTCGCGTCATCGAGTAACCTTCGGGCAGCCATCGCGCAACATTTTGCACGAGCGCAGGGTCTCCTTTGGGTCTCATTTGGTGTGCGGGTACATCGAACTAGTGTGCGTTACTTAATCCGGTGGAAACGAAGAGCTGCAAGAAGTCCCGGGTAGGCAGTGAGGCAGATGGATGGCTTGCCCATACCGTTGGCACTACTCTGGACGAGGCCTTCGCACAGGACGTCTGCTGGAGCTTCAAGAAGCTGAACGCTGCGGTGGACGAGCTGGCAAACGTGGTCCTGTTGGTGGCGCTCACATACTTGACGCCACTGTTTGGCGCTACGGATTTCAAGTCACCTCACTGGATGACTTGGGAGGAAGGATCGTTCTCCAGCATCGCGGAAAACATTGGCGGCTCAGCCAATGGCACACAGCGCTGGAGATCGTCGATTACATGCACCAAGCAGTGGATATCATGCAGTCGTCGTTGAATATCTATGAGAACGCTATCGTGTCATGTGGCCAAGAAATGGATGAGAGCCATCAAGGAAGCGACAGTTACACGTGTGCTGTTGGATGGAGTCAAACAGGTTCTTGACATTCACCATATACTGGCTGAGATGCAGACGCACTGGCCTGAAATTCCGTTGGAGGTGTTCAACGCAGCATTAAGACATTCGGACCAGGTAGCTCTTTTTGACGACGTGGCCGCTGTGTACTCGAAGAAGCGCCAGTATCGCGTAACAGCTGATAATTTATCGTCCCTTAAGCAACGCCCCTTAAGCCGAGCACGTATGCAACGTCACTCCGATTGAGTTTGTTGAGCACGCCGTTGAAATGAGCCACAACGCGGATTGGGAACGCCTGTGGTGGCAGCCGCATCGCTGTCTAGCAAACAAAAGTGTTATTGATTGCGAGCCGCTTCACGTTCTCGGGAGTAACAAACACGCCGGCCTTCAGCGTGAGCTCGGTCTTAACCTCAGCATCCGATGGCTGTACGACGCGGTTGTTGAGGATGTCAACAAACTCTTGCGTCCACTCACCAACTCGCGCGTTCGCGCATCCTCGCCCCCATTCGGGGTCGTTGCGAAAGCGGACTGTCTCGTGAACCGCCTCCATAGCTCGAAGCTATCGATGTCGGCTGTCGACGGGCGTGACTTGGTGGTTGGATCGACGAAAATTGCGTCGGCGCCGACTGGCTGCATTTGCAAGAAGTCGCCTACGAGAATGATGTGCACACCGCCGAATGGTACATTTGACACTTGCTTGTACCTGCGCAGCATTTTATCACTCAGGTTTCGACATCATCGACACTTCATCGATGACGAACGCGTCCAGCGTGGCGAAAGATTTGTCTTCGATCGAGTGCTTGATGCGCATGATGAAACTCGCCAAGGCCCGCGCCCCGATCAGCGTAGCAGCTTTTCCGGTGAGCGCAGTTTTTGTCAACGAGCTTTCACAATGCCAGCTCGCGCAGAACGGTTGACCGCATCAATGATGCGGCTTTTCCCGTTCCACCAGCACCACCGAGAAACATGAGCAGCTGCTTGTCTCTGAGCTTCTCTTCAACGTCGTGGCTGCTGCGGTCGTTGGTGGCGCCATCAACGAATTCGAGCCCAGCCTACTCCTGCCGCAGAAACGTTCGTAGCAGCGCAGTCGCGATGATCGTGAATGCGGCGTGCTGCCTTTGATTAAGTGTAAACGCGCATGGGACCTCGGCAATTGTTGCGTAATGGTTGACGTCCGCATGTTGGCGTTGGCGATCACTTGAAACCCATATCGCAGCAGCTGGGTCAAGCGCTTTCGAGAGCAACTCGATGACTTCTGTTCAGCTCTCTCGTTGGTAATGCTTAGACAGCTCCGATTCGTCTGTCGTTGGCGACTTACCATATCGACTGAGTTCCTCAACGGTAAACGCCGGTGCCTGGGATAATGTGGCAAGTGTGCTGGCGGTTGTCTGGGCGACAGGCATCAGCAGCGGGTGGTACACAGTTGTCGAGGAGGCTGCGGACGTGCTAGATTGCGTCGTCGTCAGAACGACTGGGATCTTGTCCCCGATCACGCAGGCATCGAACTCGTCACCAGAAGGATCCTCGCATGCCGGCTCGCTTCCATCGACCATTGCCTCGACTTCATGACGAGTCCCCATGACGTCGTCGTCGTTCTCGCCCAACATGTCGACGTTGTCGTGCTCGCTGGCAGCAGCATCTTGTGTCTGCTTCTCGACACGGTAGAAGTCGTCCATGTTTGCCATGAATTGGGAGACGAAGCCCAATCGCGTGGGCTCCCATCGTCGGTAAGCGTCAACCCAGGCTGCGTCGTTCGTCACGTCAGCGACGAGGTCTGTCGCGGTACGAATTGGGTGAAACAACACCAGTGCGCAGTCTCTACGTTTCACCGGAATCTCACTCGGCGACTCAGCATCAACATACGGCATGCGAATGCCGGTCGCGACGGGAATACTATCGGTTCGGTGCGTGCCGATGCAGTGCGTGTTGCTCAACGGGTGCGCTGGCAGAAAAAGCGACGCCATAGACACCGTGTGGATTCGCTTGCGCCGAAGTACCGCATGATGAACTCATAGAGACTTACACTGTCGAGTGCGTGCGGCCGACAGCAATCGTCATCCAGTAGCGACGCCGCACGGTACATCGTGACCGAGGTATTGCCGTCATGCAGCTCGACGAGATCGCACGAGTGCTTGTCATCGCTCATCAACTCCTTCAAGATGTTTTTAATGGCAGCGGTGCGCAGCGAGAACTCATATAGCACCACGAACCTCGCATGAGATACAGTACCGTGAGTGGACCGGCGATCTTGCGGCAGTTAGTGACCGCAAATGCGAGTGACGCCACTCGTCGGCGTTCAACGCTTGCTCTGTCCGCGTTCGTTCATTGATCAAGCAGCTCTCGAGTCAGACGTCTTCGAAAGGAAGCTAGCGCAACGGTCGTCACGGACTCGATCATCGATTGCAGCTTGGTGACATACTTCGTCACATAGTATATCCGCAAGAGAGCAGCAGTACCGCCAATCATGACTTGTATATCATGTTTTGACTTAAACGTGACCATCACAACGGTGTTGAAGCCGTTCACATACTTGACGAGCGACACTGACGCCTTCCGCAGTGCAGGTTGACCGCTCGATGCGCGGGCGTGAAAATCCGTGCCGGCATGTGTCTGATGCTGCAGATCAATTTTTCTTGAAGCAACTTCCAACGTGCGACCACCAGTGCATGTTGAGGAGGAACACCAGCACCGAGACAGCAAAAGGCCAGTACGTGTAACGGCCACCGAGCGTCGTCAAAAGACGGTGGCAGCATCAACACAGCTAGAGTGACCGAGTCGATGCGGAACAGATCGTCTTGAAAGCGCTCGCTGTGCTGTGGCGGACGGTTCAGCAACTGGAGGCGATTCCCTTCAGCGTCTGAGTTGTTTTCACGACCCGCCAAGTAGCAGTCACGGCGGAAGATTGCGTTTTTAGCGGCGCTCATCGAGCCTCGGCAACTTGCTTCACGATCAACCGCCACCCTTATCTCGTCGGCTGAGTGTTCTCGCCGCGGTGGTGGCTACGGTGGTGGGTAGTGATCAAGAATCACGCGACGCAAAACGTGCTGGAAGCTTGTCTTGTGATCACGCTGACCACATTGAACTAGCAGCGACTCCACTGACTGCCCGTCTTGCCGTCGGTCTGGACTTATGTGGGCCTCAATCGGGATTGGCATGCGCGTACGGCTCGCTACAAAACTGGCAATGCGACTCAGCAATATCCAGCGGCAGTGACGTTGTAACGACACTGTCTACACACTTCTCAAGGTTGCGTAAGTACTGTTCGCCGTGGGTCTGGACGGCGAGGTCAAACGCTGGTGAATTGGGCGGTGCGTCTGCCAACCAAACGAGGATGCGGGCGTGGAGCGTCCCGCCGCCCTGCGTTTCGACCATGCCGAAGTATGCGTCAACTTCTCCCAAAAACACGTCGAACGGTACGCCTTTCATAGCGGCAGGATTCACGCCAAGAACATGATCAACAAAAGCGTC
Organism: Phytophthora nicotianae INRA-310; assembly: GCF_000247585.1. Taxonomy (NCBI): domain Eukaryota; phylum Oomycota; class Peronosporomycetes; order Peronosporales; family Peronosporaceae; genus Phytophthora; species Phytophthora nicotianae. The sequence goes on along the minus strand of NW_008649001.1, from coordinate 936,942 downwards.
CATGTTGTGCATGAACAACCGCGCACTCACAACATCATTCTTCAAGCTTGCACTTGCATGACCGACTTGCAGGGCGCTCCTGTCAGCTCAGCGTCAAAGAGAGTATCAAGCGAAGTCACGCCGGTGTACTGGACCATCACGAACGACTCGGCCACGTTGGGCGTCAGTGTGACGAAGAGCGCGGGTTGGCCATAGCGAGCCTGGTAGGCTAACGCTCGTCGCCGGCACTGCGCACGCTCAGCATCACTGCCCCAAATCGCGCCTCCGCTGATATCGACTGAGTCCAGTAGTCTATCTGCAGGCGACCGGTCACCGTGCAGCGCAGCCATTTGGCCTTGCCGGTGGAGCTCCTTCTGCTGAAGGGCATCTGCCAAGCCTACCTCCGCCACGTCACTGAAAGGCTCGAAAAGGGCGGAGTTCCGCTTGCACTTGAGCGCGACCTAGGTGTACATTTTCTGCAGCGATATGTGGTCGAAGGCAACTGGCATGAACAGCGCGTCTTCAGCAAACCGCCGCGAGCTCAGCATACCGTAATGACGAATGCATGCTTCCAGTGACACTGGAAGTGGCCGCGTTCTCCTGGATGACCGCGGCCGTACGGGAAATGGTGGAGGAATATCTGAGCAAAAAGGTCTTTACTGCTCGAGGAGAACCGGCTGGAGAGACGAACTAGGAATTGCGGAGCTGACGACGTCTCATTAAAGAACTCAACGGTCGTATGCGCGCTCTCAGCGGAACCTGTGTGGTTTCGGTGGTGGAACCCTCGCTCGCATTAGCGACTTCCCGGTCACCGCTCCACCACTTCGTCCTGCACGGCAGTGGCGTCGTTGTCGGAGACGCCACCGACGCGACTGCCTTCGAGATCAGCGTCTTTAGCCTAAATATCTGCGTCGGTCTCTTCATTCAACATACCGACTGGGACTTGGTCTTCGGCTATCTGCGAGCAATTGACTGCTACGTGCGCGTACAGCGAGCTGTGGACGCGATAAAACCATAGCAGGGCTTAGATCATTATCCGCCGCACACGATGCATCTTGCGGATTCGAGCTTGTTGGATGGTAGTGATTGGCCCCGCCATGAAGGCACGATACGAGGACACACCGCGTATTGGCGTCGGCGTTCTTGATTGCGAACTTTGGGATCTCCCGCTTCCTCAAGCTATCATCGCACTGATTACAAACGTGTAGACTACGGCCGCCTCGGTCGGCTCCGCGCTTGGAAGCAGGATGCTCTCGAGCTCAGGAAGCTTGTCTGAGCAATCATACTCGCTCGCCAGAGGTGAAACGAGATTCTCCTCTCGACTGCTAAGGCGTCTTCAAATATCATTCATTTACACGAACTCCGAGACGACAATGGTGCGGCAGTGGGTGCGTAGCACCCACGTATCGCACACCGCACATACTGTCTCGTCCAATCCGGACGCACCCAACGCCCCCCGCAGTCGCTCCAGGACGCTTTCCTGGGTCACCAAAGGCACTCTTCGCAGTTGAGGGATGACGTTGTCTCCCCATGCCGCTGAGCGCTCGTCCAGCACGTTCACATCATCGGTAACACATTCAGACCTTTGCCGACTTGCTGACATTGACGTTGAAGATGCAGTCGAATGCTGTCGTCTCTCTTGGCGCCGTATGCACTCTTGTTGTCGATGGCTTTCGCGGTCTTCAGGTGTTCGTCGTAGCATGGTACCGACGTGCGGCTTCAGCATTTTGACTCCGCCGGTTCGCCGCCTTCTGCTCCACAGTACCGTTGCTGAGATCGCTGAGATCGCTCATGCTGTTTACTGCAAAGTGAGGACTTCAACAACATGTTGAAGCAGAGTTATCTAGTCTCACGCATACGACAGCCAACCTATGTTGTTCAAACAAACCAGGGACGCGATGTGTTTTTGTTGAGTGATTTATTGTACCGCGCTGCTATGAAAACTTGTTGACAACCAAGAACTTACATTTCAATGAATGAGCGCCTCCATTAACTGGTCGGTCACGCGTTGAGGTACAAGAAAG
>NW_008649001.1:933205-934438 GCF_000247585.1 Phytophthora nicotianae INRA-310 | reverse complement strand
ACCAGCAACTACGATCCGCATAAACCTACTGCAAGTTGGTCAGCGCGACAAAACACTCGAGTCACCAAATTCATTTATTACCTGTCGCCGCCTCTGCAACTCTGCGCCGCCGACAACCTCTCCGACATACTCGCCTATGAACGTATTGGCCTTGAGCTTCTCCAGTGCGAGCACACCAACACCCTTGCGACCACAGTCGACCACTGCAAACAGCACTGCTGAGTCCACCTGGGAGCGCTGATTCATGCGCTTACTGCCGCACGGGCAGTAGCCAACGAATGCATTCGTACCGCGCCTACATGTACACAATCCAATCCCGTCAGCTATGCGATAGCACACTTCACGTGGCATTTACCGATCGAATTAAACAGCCATCGAGGCAACCAGCCACATCTCGAGGTCCCGCCACGCACTTGCAAATCCATACGTCATCCTAGATCATATCAGATCTATCGAAAATCTAACAAACGTTCGTCGCGTAGCCAAACCTCGGTGAAGGCTCCTTCATTGCGCTGTAGATAGATGTTGTAAGTGATGATCTCGACCGACCTAAATGCGCGGTCGATGACTGGCTTGTCCATTCGACCTACGTACACGACTGGTAGCCCCTGAACACGTCAAGAACAGTGCGATGGTCAGCCCGTCTACTTGCAACAGCACCATATCAACGAGCAGTAGCACCTACCTTGACTTGAAAGCTATGAGCCTGGTCCCACCACCACAGCAACTATCCCACCAAAGCCGCCTTCTCCCAACTTGCGCAGCACTCCTGATGAAGCGATAGGCCATTCCCATCCCAACGCAACCGACCGTGTCGAAATCTACGGTTTATTCTTCAATTAGTCAGCCACAAGAAAAAGGAGGTAACCGCACCTCCTATCGAGTTTGATGAAGCGACAGAAAGAAGTCGTCGAGAGTACTGCCGACACCCAGCACGCTTCGAACCCGCCCAAAGCAGCGCCTCCGACCAACGTGGACGATCAAATGTACGAACCCCCTCTCAAAAAAATTAAAAAAAAAAGCATGAGCCAACACCCCCAGGAAATCCTCACTACAATCGACGGTACGTACACGTTTCATTCCACTCCAGTAAATGCGCTCACACTCATGTCATACTGCGAAGTATTGTGCTACGGCGGTTGACTTCGGTCGTGTTCGACTACTTGTCCCGTGAGCGATGGTGTATCTGCGGTAGTCTATTTAAGTTCATTTTAGTATGGGATACTGGAGCCT
>NW_008649001.1:924371-932465 GCF_000247585.1 Phytophthora nicotianae INRA-310 | reverse complement strand
TGGAGAGCACTGATGTACGACCTCTTGTCGATGCCCAAGATCAAGCTGATTTCAACGCTCGTGACAGTGCAGCCCGGGATGTAATACTGCGTGGAGTTCCTGAAGCTGATGCAGAAATGATTTGTCATGAGGATTCCGCTAGAAATATGTGGACTCACTTCGAGCACAAGCAAACGAAGCGTGAGTACACTAATTACATTTTTGCCCGTGAGCAGCTATACTCAAACAAAGACACTCGAGATGTGAAGCTGAGTGATTGGTTGAGGGATATGGAGTTGCAGAAGCGTGAACTCCAGCATTATGGCAAAGTGATTAGTGATTAGGAGTTCGCTGAGATTTTGCTGGGCAATGTGTCACGCACACATCGTGATGTGGTGGGGCAGTTTTCACGACACTATGCTGTGCTTGCTTTGCCTGGAGCCCATCAGCTCGTACCCACAGCTGCCCATGTGATGAATGCTCTCCGTGCTGAGGAAGATCTTGATGAAAAGGTCGCTGAGGAAGTGCCTCGGTCCAGCATCGGGTCTACTAATAGGTCAAAGCGAACCAGAATAAACAAAGCGGTGGTAATGCTAGTGAAGGTAATGCCGGTAAAAGCAAGAAGCAGCGAGGCCGCGGAAAATACAAAGCCAAGAAGAAAACCCAGGACTGTAATGTCCAGAAGTCTCATGGTTGCCGGGAATGTGGCGAGTATGGTCACATCAAGGCAAATTGTCCTAATAAGAAGTCTGGAGATAATTCAGAAGGCCAGAATGCATCGGCAGGCATGGAGTCGAAAAGGTGGCAAAACAAGAAAGGAGATGTTGCAAAAAAGGCAAAGAAAAGTATTGATGCGTTGACACAGCGCAAGATTGGAGCGACTGTGGTCGGTACTCGGCGTCACAAGCCTTCGATGGTGGAGTGGTGTTAGATACAGCGACTGATGTACATGTGTGCACGAATAAGGAGTTGCTGACTGACCGCCGAACGGATCGGGAGCATATCTTCTTGGATTTCGATGGACAGCCAAAAGGAGACCGCACGGTAGGGACACTAAGTCTTCAAGTGATGAATACCATTTCGCATCATGAGGAAGTGTTGACTCTGGCTAATGTCGTCCATACTCCGATGGGACCTGATAATTTACTAAGTTCGGACCTACTGGAGAGAAACGGGTGGGTAGTGAGCTTCGAGCAACTAAATGGCAAGCGTGTTTGCTGCTTGGAAAAAGGAGATGCTACCGATGTAATGAAAGCTCATCTGGAGTGGCTATTAGCACAAGGCCATCGCATTGAAGTCTTCTCGACTGATCAAGGTAGAGAACTGGTCAATAAGAGACTGAAATCATTCCTCAGGGGGAGAGGAGTTGAGTTTCTATGAACGAATGCTTACAGTCCTGAGGAGAAGGGGATAGTCGAGAAAATGAATGGTGTATTGCTGGGGCATGTTCGCAGTTCACTGACAATGACCAACTTACCTCAAAGTATGTGGGGTGAGGCGTTTACATTTGCAGCGGAAGTTATGAATGTGAGCCCGTGTAGTACACTTGACGGAGACACCCCATACACTCGACGGTTTGGTGAGAGACCTGACCTTGAAGAGCTACGTACATGAAGATGTATTGTGCACGTGTTTACACCAAAAGTCCTGAGGACTAACAAGCTTGAGAACCCTGGCAAGTTGGCTCTCTTCATCGGTTTTGCTAAGAATTCTGAAGGATTTCGGGTTCTGAATTTAAGAACTGGTGGCATTCAAGAGCAACGCTCTGTGGAGTTTGACGAAGATTGGACTGTTGATGGTTTGTACGTGGAGCACGTGTAGGCAAATAGATATCAACGGGGTCGTTTTGTCCTTCCAGAAGTGATTCCTCTGGTTCGTTTACCGGTCATGGCTGCTGTAACACATGAAGTGTTGACCGGACCTCCTGCCAAACGTAAATGTCTTGCAGATACACATGGTAGTTCTGGATCTAATGTTGTGGTGGAGCAATATCCGGTTGGTGTGGGTGATCCTACGCTTGAACTGTCGAGTTCATCTCCAGTGAGGATGCCGTTGGCAAATGCTCAGCTGTCGCGTTGGGGTGCACCGCAGCAGCAAGATGAATGTGTGGAGCATGAACAGGAACTACATGAAGAGAATGGGGATCCTGAGACTGGTCTGGGTGTGTCTAACAGCCACTCAACCCCGCTTCGGGAATTGCCTGAATCTTTTCAAGTGCAGGTTGCAGTAGATGAGGATGAAGTGGAGGAGGAGGAGGAGGAAGCTGATGTTATCGCTTCCGGAGACCGAGTGAAGAGCGGTGAAGGCTCAGTGGGAGACAGTATATCACTGGCAAGTGATGGTGAAGAAGACGATGAGGAAAACAGTGGATTGGGGGCCTCATTTCGTCGCTCAACTCATGTTAGACAGCAAAACGTTCGGTTCAGTGACTACGAGATGGATCTTCCAGAACGTTTAATGACACAAGCGGTAAATGCTATACTGATGCAGACTTCCGTGAAAGCTGCTTTGGAGGCACCGGACTCAGAGAAGTGGGTTGGGGCGCTAAACAAGGCGTATAGTGAATTGCTGCGGAACAATACATGGGAATTGGTAGAGAAGCCTGAAGGAGCGAAGGTCTTGACAAGTAAATGGATCTTTGTCCGGAAGCGCAATGCTAAAGGTGAAGTGAAACGGCATCGTGCAAGGATTACGATTAAGGGATGTCAACAGAAGTTTGGATTGAATTTTTGGGAGACTTATGCCCCGGTGGTGAGTTCGGAAGCTGTGAGACTGATCCTTCTGCTGGCATTACACTATTGATTGCTTTGTCGCCATGTTGACTTTGTTACCGCTTTTCTCAATGGTGCGATTGACTGTGAGATCTACATGTACCAGCCTAAGATGGAACTGGACGTGTTTGCAAGCTGTTGAGGAGTTGTATGGGCTCAAGCAGGCCCCTCGCATATTGTACAAGATGCTCGCCAAGTATTTGAGAGAGTGCGGATTTCAGAGATCGAAAATGAACGGAGGAATATATTATCGTTGGGTAAATGACAGTCTTATCTTTCTGACTGTGTATATTGATGATATTGTCATTGACGGGACGAAGGAGAACACCGAGCTGGTTATGGCTGAGCTTAGAGATAAGTTCAAGGTGAAGGACCTTGGTGATGTCAGTCACTTACTTTCTATGGCGATCAAGTACGTGCCAGGCCAGATGCTGTCGATCTCGCAGAGTGGTTATGTTGCTCAGTTGCTGGAGCTCATTAAGATGGCCAATTGCAAGGCTGTGGCTACGCCGCAAGTGAAATGTAATTTCCCGCTCCCGGATGATCCGGAAAAGGAGCAAATTTGTGTGAACATAGATCCTGACCTAGACTACCAGTGTATAGTGGGGGTCATTGCAATACTTGGTCAGCTGCTCTTGCCCAGACATTGCGAATGCTGTTCGTATGCTAGGCAAGTTTCTCAACTGCTACACAAAGGAGCACTACGTGCTAATTAAACGGGTCCTCCGCTACCTACAAGGAACGAGAGACTTTGGACTGGTGTGGTACAAACTAGAGTCTCCTGGAATGGAACTAGTTGCCTATGCTGATGCAGACTTAGGAAATGAGAAAGGCGATCGCCGTTCGGTCACAGGATATGTGCTGCTGTTGCATGGATGTGTTTTTGCGTACAAAAGCAAAAAGCAGCCGATCATGACGGACGACACTTGCAGCGCCGAGTTTGTTGCTGCTAGCGAGTGCTCCAACATGATAATGTGGACGCACAATCTGTGTACTGAGCTGAAGGTTCGGCGAACTAAGAAAACGATGACAATCAAGCTGCATTTCAGGTGATAAAAAAGGTGCGAAGTGGCTACAAAGTAAAGTGCGTGGATCTGAAGTTTCACAAGATCCGTGACTTTGTGGAGCGTGGCGTCTTTGAAGTGACGTACTGTCCACGTGAAGAAACTGTTGCAGATATTTTCACGAAGCCGCTTGGTCCCCAACAGTTCTGCAGACTACATGAGCGACTCAATGTCTTGCCAGTGCCTGAATGAGCGCTTGAAGATCAAGTAAGACCGCAGCACGAAGTGGGAGTGTGAAGTATTGTGCTACGGCGGTTGACTTCGGTCGTATTCGACTACTTGTCCCGTGAGCGATGGTGTATCTGCGGTAGTCTATTTAAGTTCATTTTAGTATGGGATACTGGAGCCTTCTGATAATTGGAGTCTGCCTTAACTGCAGAGCTCCCGCAATCCCAAATACGCTGAGTGGGCGAACAGTGTCTTTGTCGGACCAGTTCTGCGCTCAAAGTCACACATACTGCACACACACAAAGATTCGCGACTTCATAAACTCAAATGACGTTAGCAACCCGGATGTGCGCTCCAGCGTTCGAATCCGCGCGCGCCTGCTCTGGATGAGCGAAGGTACTGTACGAAGCTTTGATCGCACCGGCAATTCAGCACAGTTGCATTTTCTCCGCCTTTTTTTCGGCGAGGAGCGGGCGCCGGAGCCGATCGAACAACAACAAGAGGTACGACTCCTCGTTCTCACACTGGATGAACGTAATGTAAACGCTCTCATTCTCGTCGCAGGAATACCAGGACGCCCAGAAGCAGGACGCGATGCAGGCCAAACAGTACCTAATCACAACGTCCTTGTGCCAGATCGATCTAGCTGACCCACGTCTCCCAGACGAAGGGTCCGTGATCACGCTTACACCCACGAAGATGAGGGTCTACCGCAACTGCGTGCAGCTTGACACCAAACTGCACAACATCACGGTCGTGACGAAGCCACTCAATCCCTGAAGGCTTGGCATGTGGTACCTTAGTCTTTCTTTCATTTCATCTCATGAACCGTTCAATAACTACCTGCTCGTTGTAATCAGGTTTATTGGGGCGAAGCCCCCCCCCCCCCTTCTAATCATGTGACTCTTATTTACTTACCCTTTACTGTTTTTACGGTATTAGTTTTTGAAATAGGTTAGGGTTATAATTTATAATCGTGCGTTCTGGGGACCAAACTTACGAATTTTACCTCTGTTGAAGAACCTGCTCTGCGGGAAAGGTCAGCCAGCTTCAAGCTTTAAGTACAAAAAGGGCAGGTGGGTCTCCTCTAACGAATGAGTTAACAGCCACTGAAACGAGGGTTATTTTTAGTGCGACTGTTATGGGGGTGCTATATTAGAGAGCCTAGGATTTGAAATAACACGGTACTTTTTCGAAATTGTCGCGTGGCTTCTGTAGCCATCCTCCGGTGAACCCATATTTGCTAAAAATGTATCCATATTTGGCAGTGTAGCCATTAAATGAGAGACTAAATGAGAGAAATTCATTGCAATCGTTTATACTGTAAGAAGTCACAAGGGTCCAGGGCGGCCGTAAAATGTAAAAACAACGTACTGACATTTTGATTGAATTTTGTTAGCAAGCATGTTGAAGCGGTGTGGGGGGTCTGCTCGACTGCTACAGTAGAGTAATTTAAGCGCTGACAAATTGGCCGAGCTTAACGCTGGTGGGAGTAAAGATTTAGTTGATTGCATGGTGCGGCTAAAGACGCTGGAGCGACCGTCGCTAAGCGAGCTCAATAGACGCTCCGAATCATGAAGACGAAGTAAAAGCATACATAAGGCTGAAAAAGCTAGAGTAAACGTAGTTATGCAGCATATAAGCAGATTCATCGCTTCCGTTACTGCCAACAGGTGCAGATAAAGATGTCTTATCTTCGTTCTGGAGCGTAGAAAATTGTAATAAAGAGCCAATCGCATGAAATCCAAAACCAAACGTAACGTACTGATATGCATGTTAAAGCAGTCTACTGCCAGGATGTAATCCCGCAGCCGATTGAACTTGCGACCTATTTTGCAGAGTTCTCACTTTTGCTTTTGCACTTTGGAGCTCAAGCTCGCAGCCCTCGCAAAACTTCGCCTTTACTACCCGTACACAGTCGGCATGGAGTTGATCGACCGCCTGCGCAACGCTGTCCTGCAGCAACGAGAGGACGAGGTGTTGAACTTCTTCACCAAAGTGAGCGACTTGAGAGACTTCATTTCGGCTCGAGAGCCTGCTGGCGTGAACGTCACTGCCAAGATGTGCTGCTACAGCGCCGAACGATTGAGTCAGGATAACGGATCCCGCATTACACTGAGGAACGTCTATGCTCAGCCGATGTTCAACGAGGTCCAAGAAACGCTGAGCGAGCTGAACTCCGTGAACCGCAAGCCGTTCATCGCCCAGATAACAGTCTGGGATTCGAAGAAGAAGATCGGATCGCCTAAATCTGGGCGCGTGCATTTTCGTGTTGGCGCTGTGTACGAGTTCAAGCAAGTACATAGTGTCGGCTACTTCTCCGACATTGCAAAGGGCAGTGTGCAGCTTGAGGAACGCACCCCGGATCGGGTCGTGGAAAAGTCGGCTCCGCTCCTGAAGCGCAAGGTTGGACAGGAGCCGTTGGGACGGCGCCCCAAAGCTTGAGCTCTGCTCCAAAACGACGAAAACGAAGAGCAAAAGCGTGGCGAAGGTGGGGACACCACCGGGAGTTCGAGTATTCCTCGATTGGAGTCTGCTTCGAGTGGTAATATTCCACGGAAACGGGGTGCTGCTGCTGCGCACGGGTAACGACAGCAGAACACCGAAGTGCTGGAGCTGGAACAAGGAGTTTGTATCCTGCCGAGACGAATTATTGTGCTCCATTCATAAGAGTTTAGTTTGCATGATGTAACGTTAGGGAGATCATGAGAAGAACGATACTCGCAGATGTACATGTATTGGTTGGACAGCTCGCACGACATTAACATGACCGATCACTATTGTACTTAAAATTGTGAAAGGATGACGTGAAGTTATTTAAGCGAAGTGGGTGTGAGAGTGGTCAAGGGGGTTGCTTGAAGTGACACTGAAGCTTACGAAGACGGCAAATTGTCGCTCATCACTAGAATTCTTCTAGATCGCACCCAGAAAATTTACAAGCCCTTGGCGACTGCGAATCTCAACTACTTTGATTTTTTTAAACACAAACACAAAACAGTAGAGGTGATGCCACGTCAGCAGTCTAAAAATGGATCGGCCGCCAAATACCACCACGAGCGATGGAGTGCTAGACCTGTATGTGAAATGCGTATGAAAATCCTTCTGAATTTTTTAGTAATGAACTGTTCAAAGCTGGTCGAAGAGCATAGTGCTTTGCAGGCTCTTACGGAGTACGAATCAATTGACCAGAATAAAGGTTTTTTTTAGAACCAAACGAGTTCTCAACAAGGTAAGCATCTGTAATTAATAAAGACTACCAAACTTGTATCTAACATCGTTTGCAGGACGAAATTCCTGAATGCAAGTGCAATCGTGGTGAAGATTGGACTGAAGTTTGTGGTATTTGTTGTGAAAATCGCTCGGTACGCTTGATAATTGATTAAGTATAGCAACATTATTAATGATTGATTGTTGTACAGATGCAAGTCGAATGTGTACGAGGCAAATGCGTAACTGGAGGTCCTAGTAGCAACCAGCAAATGTAAAATGGTAGCAATGCTTTGCTTTCCGTAAATAAACTTCACGACAAGGGGATTTCTCTATTTGCAAGCCAGCCAGTTTTGCCCGGCGCCTTCGTCTGCCAGTACACGGGAGAAATAATTAAAAGCTCAACCTATTTGCGCCGGGACAAGGTAATAAATTGTGTAAAATGATGTAACGGGCTCATTATTAACATTCTAGGTTTGATCTTCTTCATTAGGAGTTTAAAGGATCCACCAACTACTACGGAATGAGTCTCACGAAGGGCGAAGTTATCGACGCCCGTGCTTGCGGTGGCATCGCGAGATTCGCGAACCACAGCTGCAACCCTAATTGTGTGGTCGAGCGCTGGGAGGTGAATGGCGAAATCTACTGTGGCTTTTTTCGCCAAGAGGTTTATTGAAGTTGACGAGGAAATTACGATTGACTATAGAGGGGGAAATGCAGCTACGAAGGTAAGAAAGTGTTCATTGACACACTTATGGATGGTGGGATAGACGAAGTAACACGAAGGAATGCTATTGAAGAGCAGGATAAAATGTCTGTGTAGAGAATCTGGTTGTCGAGGATTGATACCGATGTAGGGCAGTTGAAACAGCGTTCAGGCTTGATGCAGTGTTATGGTATGTATT
>NW_008649001.1:919919-924050 GCF_000247585.1 Phytophthora nicotianae INRA-310 | reverse complement strand
CTTGAGTACTTAGTTCTGAGCTTCTGAAGTCACCAATGGGTGCGAAATCTAGAAGTCGAATGTCTTGGACGCAGTTGAATGCTTGAAAAATGCTCAGTGATCGTCGCGGGCCAATCAAACGTCATCTAAACTAAAACAATGTAGTCTCAGCGTGAGGTTTTGGATCCGCTCGGATCTCAAAGTACTACGATCCTAGTGCGCATGGGTGCTCGGATCTAAAAGCTTTTATCTGCTATAAACTGGCTGTAGTTCGCAGTCCAGTGTAGTACGCATTCATACCTTATATAAATGCATTGCACCACGTACAGCAAAAGCGTCTTCGTTAGAAGCGTGATATTCCAGAAGGAACTGTTTCCGCTCTTATTGATGAAGCTAAAACACCAAACAATGACGAGATAGAGTAGTTGCAACAAAGCTCATGTTGTGTGTTGGAGCTCCGGTCACATTAACTGTTAATCTCGAGCAATCAGCTGGACCTTGTAATGGGACGAACGGAATTATTTATGATCTAATATTTTTTCTGGCAGTGATCTCCCAATTATTCTTGTTAAGATGACAGACTTGTACCTTGGTCCGTCGTTCTTGCAGGATGTCCCTAATATTGTACCGATAGTGCCCAGAGAAATTAGTTGGGGTAAGAAAAATAGTGACCTGCGAGTTGTTCGTAGAGGAGCTCTGTTACGACTTGCGTATGCAATGACAATCCATACGGTGCAAGGCTTGACGTGCGATAACGTCGTATTTCATAGCAGTTCTATTCCTACTGTGTCTTTCGCGTACGTAGCATTATCACGTGTAAAACACAGAGACTCCATTTTCCTCACGCAACCGCTAACACTAGCCAAGCTGGGTACGCCACCTGAAAAAATATCAACTTTCGAAGCTGAGGAATCTCGCGTTGCTACAGCGGTCTCTAAAGCAATGGAGCCTGCTGCTCCGATACTCAAGCTATGAAACTACTCGCGCGGCTGCACAACAGCACAGCGTTGCCGCGCTCGTAGACTTGCTGCGTGGCCCTTGGTCATGTCAGCAAACCCACGCCTCCTTTTAAGTCTCTTGCTCGAGAGATCCTGTCATCATCATACCACCACCGTTCGGCTCTACTGTCATCTCATCTACGCTCAACTCCAATTGCACAGCCTAGTGCACAAACACGAGCAAATCAACTACGATATCGAGTGACTAAGCAACCATAGCGAGGATTCGTGGGAAGTCTACAGTACAAAGCAAAATATGGAGCAAAATGTACTTCAAAATAGGCCAACGAATCAACAGCTAATGAATTTATACTATCAATCTCTTTTTATTATCGTTACGCTAACTTCTGTACATGCACTGCCCACATTTCATCAAATTTCTCGAAAAATAGCTCATCAACTTGAATTCGTCGGACAACTTCGTCTCCTTGAGCCTTCAGAACGCTCAGAAAAGGCTTAGTTGTTGCAAGATTATGAAAACCCACGGATTCAGCTTGATTGTGAGATTCAAGCGTCGTCCGGATGAATTTGAGGTGGTTTCCCCTGCGGATTCGACTCGGGTCTTTACCTGGTGACGGATCGCTGACAGTTGTCGTCGCCGACGACGTTGCAAAGCGTTTTGTTGCTGACGGTAATACTCACACAGCCAATGACGATTGCCATTCTTTTTTAGAGCACGAGGACGAGCGCACTCGCTCCTGTGGTCGCATTGTTGATTCTTCAAGTGGCTGCCAGATTTGGTAGTATCCATGTTCGTGCCCTGAGAAGCCGTCGGAGTTTCACTTTCACATAGTGAAGTTTCGGGTTCCATAGCCTGGCTTGAAGATGAAGATGTTGCTGCGTGCGCAAGAGAATTAACATCACGCGCTTGATCCTCCCCAGTTTTGCGTGAACTAGCAAATCTCTTTTGACGATCATATCGCTGGCGCTGCTCAGCATTCTTCAGCTGACGATGTCGCTCGCAAAGCCAATGAACCTCCCCATTTTTCTTCACCGTCCTCTCTTCCGAACATTTACTGGGGTGTTTGCATAGCTTGAGATCAGTGGTTTCTCTTGAACTTGGCGCTGTCACACTAATTCCTTGGACCAACGCCGCCAGAGTATGCTGTGGTAGTGGACTAGCAAGTTTCAGAGCACGACGATTCTTTTTCTTCTTGGGAGCTTGTCGGAGGTGGGTCTCGCACATGGTGTGTAGCTCCCCTTTACGTTTAGCTGCTGGCTCACCCTCGCATTCACGCGAGAACTTGCACTGCCACAAAACCCAAAAACCTGTACAAGCCTAGCAGTTAGCATCAGTCTCTCCTTAAGGCGATCGCGCACTGCTCACCAGGCATCAGTTCTCCACTTTTGCTAGCGCGACGCAAGTGATGGCCGTATCTCCTTTTGTCGAATGATTCGGTGCAAATGACTTAATGTTTGTATTGACATCAGGCACTTCGAAAGGGCGCAAAGGGGGGCGTCGTAAACTGGAAGCAATACCGGTTTATGTCGCCCCCCAAGCAACCCGTTTACCGGGATGCTCCTGTACTAGTCTATCTATACTTACTGTGCGCGCCAAAATGATAGGACCCCCTAATCGGGGGTATACTTTGGCCAATATCTCAGCTTCTACTTGGAATTACCGGCCGCCATTTAGATATGTTCTCTTTATTAGCAATAGCATGACGCTACTTGTGCTAACAACTCCGATTTCGCAAAGCTTCGTGTAGCTGGTATACAAACCACCACTTTCAGAGGCGACGACACAATTTAGGAACAGCCCCTTTCTTTGGAAAAATAAACACTTTCTATGCGATCTCATACGAATTTCTATATTAAAAATTAGTACTTAGTGAGACTGGCTTTCTGCTTGATTACATCTAGGCACCGGCGAAGCATGGATTATACGAGCTTCAGCAAGTACTCATGCTCGATGGAGTCCCAAGCAGATAGAATTGTGGCTTCCAATTGATCCACAGAGCTGTAATGGCGGCAGTGAGCATACACCCGCGCCGCTAGCACCGACCACACGTTTTCGATCGGGTTACAATCCGGCGAGCGTGCTGGCCATACCATGGTGTCGATTTCAAGGTCAAGCAAGAACCCCGTCGTCTCGCGCGAGGCGTGGATTGACGCATTGTCTTGCTGAACGACAAAGTCAGTGCCATGGTTAGAGCGGGCAAACAGCAGCATATACTCGGAAATAGTATAGATGTAGTTGCTAGAACATTGTCGTCCTCTCAAAATGGCAAACTTGCTCTTGCCTTGCGCACTAAACGCGCCCCAAACTATCACACTACCTCCCCCATTTTGGCGACGAAGGTACGTTTGAGGAGGCTGCCTTAAGTCACGCCAGTAATACTTGTAGCCATCAGGACCGTCAAGGTTAAACTTTTTTTCATCTTAAAAACAGTATTTTGCCAAATACCTAAATAATACAAAAACAGTTAGCATCCGTAAAAAATTAAATTCCAAACAAACGTAGCCGGATTAAGTATGTGCTCTTCAGCCCAGGTCATACGTGCGGCCTTGTGGGCGGCAGTGAGAGGTAGCGTGCGCTCCATCTTGGTGTAGACAAGATGGTCCACACGCTGCATCACTCTCTGCACTGTTCTTACCGACGATTTGAGGCCAAGCCTTGTCTTCAGCTTGGCTGCGAACTGATCACCAGCAGCCGCTGCACGCACTAGCCGTCGGACCTCCCTCTCCGTAAGTGCTGGGCGTCGACCAAGTCCTCCTTGCTTCTTGACTTCGTCCGTCAAGGGACCTCGTTCTTCTCTGATCGCCTTCCGTACAGACATGCGCGAACGGCCGCTCTTCCTTGAAATCTCGTGCAACGACGTGCCCGCGTCGTGTAGGCCTATAATCCACCAGTACTCTTGGTCGGTGAGGGCTTTGCCACGGCCCATTGAAGAATGAGCGGTCATAGCACCATGGCAAAGGCAGCAACTAGGCTTAAAGAGCAAGTCTCCGCCATTCGAGCTGTCCACTTAAATATGAAAATTTAATCTAGAAATTTGTAAGGATTTTCAAAGAATGGAGCTGGCCCTAAATTGTGTCGTCGCCGCTGAAAGTGGTGGTTTTATACCAGCTACACGAAGCTTTGCAAAATCGGAGTTGTTAGCACAAGTAGCGTCATGCTATTGCTAATAAAGAGAACATATCTAAATGGCGG
>NW_008649001.1:919160-919798 GCF_000247585.1 Phytophthora nicotianae INRA-310 | reverse complement strand
TTCGCTCCGTCGTCGCCACTCGAACGACCAGGGTTGAGAGCTGCGATATAGAAGCTGAGATATTGGCCAAAGTATACCCCCGATTAGGGGGTCCTGTCATTTTGGCGCGCACGGTACCGCTCATGTATCTCGCATAGACGACGGCAAAACGCTAAGACGAGGGACAGAATCGAGACAAACACGGTGCCTCATTTTTCGAAATTTTCACGCTAGGTACGAACTGTCGAACCCAGACCACCAAAAAGCAGTACTTGACGGTTATTGATCATCCTCTCAATTCGTCACGTGTGTCATCACACGACACGCAAGAATACCTAATCATTTTGATTGCACGCCGTCTCACGGGAGCAAGGTCTTCGGCCAGTGGCCAGGGCCAAGACCGACTTTGTCGGAAAGCACACCACTTGACTTGCTTGACAGGGCTGACGAGGCTGCAAACGCCTTGATCTGGACTCCAAGGTGGAGCGCCGTGGACATGCCACGAAATGACTCGATTCTGAGCTTCTGAAGTCACCAATGGGTGCGAAATCTAGAAGTCGAATGTCTTGGACGCAGTTGAATGCTTGAAGAATGCTCAGTGATCGTCGCGGGCCAATCAAACGTCATCTAAACTAAAACAATGTAGTCTCAGCGTGAGG
>NW_008649001.1:914960-917100 GCF_000247585.1 Phytophthora nicotianae INRA-310 | reverse complement strand
TTTTTGGAAGCATTCGTAGTGTTATAGTTCTTCAATAGCATTGGCGCTTCGAGCACTGCATACGAAGGCGGTGGATAACGCCAATAACGAGCGTTTTTAATGCGTCTTTTAAAACGGTGCACTTTCAAACCTTTTTCTGACTGGTATCATTTAGGTCCTGACGGTCTGATGTTGCTGCTGCTCGATGCCCAAATCCAAGTTAGATGGGTCGCGTTCGCGGTGTAAGATGTGTTGGAGTTCTTGCTTAACCACGTCGGCGGAGGCAAAAGAAGGCGTTGCGGGAAATTGTACATGTTGTACTTCGAAGTACAATGTGTCTGCAACTTGCAGAACAATCTTCGGATCTGTGCGACACGCTGAAGTTCGAACTTGAATTCTGAAGTGGGTTGCACGTGAGTGTGGGTATCGCTATCGCGGGCGAACGAGTGTTTTTCAGGCCTACGCGGCGAATGAGCCCGAGGTTTCGTCCACGATAACCTTCGGCGCCGGGCAGTAGCAACTCGGGCAACCAGCGTTCACAAGAACTTACTCGGCTCCTGTGTCGTGTCGTGAGCATTCCTCGCCAACCAACTTGCGTTTCACTTGTGATGAAAAACTTCAGGAGTGCATGGATGGACCATCATGAAATGCAGACCCAAAATACGTACACCTTGTTATGGGCTCAGCTTGCCTGTCAGCAGAGTACATTATTCTTCACATAGTCACGGCTGACACGTGAAATACCATAGCGAGCTCCATCCGCAGCATGGCGATGAAGCCGTCGTGGTGGTGCCGAAGAGTTGAAGCTTTCATCCTGCTCATAGAAACAACAGCGTTTTACCGGCGCTACGTTTGACTTGCCTTTTGTAAGATTCAAAGACGAGCCAACATCGGAACTCGCCCAAACCTGCACTTTTGACAGGCCCCAAAATAATCAGAGCCTGGCAGTGCACAAGCCAATTCGACAGCAAACAGCAAGGCTTTGATCGCTTTGTGGCACGGGCTTCGGCTACAGTACGCCAGATGCCACCTCGACCACGGGACCAAGGCGCATCATATGCATGAATGCCAGTCTGGCGGCCAGCGGTAAGGCGTGAAGGACTGCGATTAATAATCGCCGATTATGAGCCCAATACTCCCCCGCGACACTCTGCGAGAGCTCGCCACGTACGTTGGTTGGATCATAATACTGTAAGATGCGTCGCATTTGCAAGCAAGAACTTCATCCAAATTCCCAGAGTCTGTCGTGGCGCTATCTTCAACCCGCCTGCGGGCAGGCTGCGGCATCATCACACGCCATCTACGTTGCGCTCGATGTGGTTCAGCTTGCACTTCAGCACTGAAAATCCAAGCCGTTGCCGGCAATCGTTCAAGGTCGGCTTGTCCGTCCTACTTTTGAGCCTTTCACTTCGCTTGGTCCAGCCGCTGACCTGAACATACCCGCCGGACTTCTGCACGGCTCGGCAACTGTCCTCCACGACAGCGAAAGCGGTCGACTGCAGAGCATTTTTTTCAAATAAGTGCGAATGTCGGTAGGTCACAGAACCAGGACGTTCTGGGACTGTTTACTGACCAGAGAGCTTCTACCGCCATTGATAGGACGTACCGACCTCCACCGTGGTTTAGTAGCTCAGACTGATCGACGCGCTGTCATTCTCAAATTCGCATCCAATCGAGCGAGTCGGGCAGTGCCAAGCGTTCACCACCACCACTCCAGCTACCGCTGCGACAGTTAATCAATTTTATATGCCCATGGTTGCCGCTGGAACAAGCTCGCCACTACCGGCTTCCAAGTCCAAGGCTAAGCCCATTTCGCCAACGGCCAAGGGTATCTGGTCTCTAGAGGAGCATGATCGCTTCCTGGAGGCCATGAAACTCTATCCTAAGGGCCCGTGGAAGACTATCGCCGACCATATTGCCACGCGCTCGGTGCGTCAGGTGCAGACCCACGCACAAAAGTATCAGGAAAAGGTGTCGCGTCGATTACGCGGCCTGCGCAAGTCCAAGAAAAAACTCGTTCGTCCCGAGCACCGTATCGATGAGGACACGATGGAACTATGCAAGCTAGTGGATTGCGCGGCTGAGAAGCTGGTTGCAGCAAGCAAGAAGTCCTCTTCGCGAGCAAGCGGCGTCAAGCTTGAGCCGTTGCAAAAGAAGAACA
>NW_008649001.1:878497-914775 GCF_000247585.1 Phytophthora nicotianae INRA-310 | reverse complement strand
CCTCAGTTGCTGTTAGTGCAGTAGCGGTTAGACCCGTCATATTTGGCGAGGTATCCGTGATCAAGCACACTTGCTTGATTCATATTTATATCATAAAGAACCTTTGCAATACAAGCCTTATCGGTGGGGGATGATGCGTTGACGGAGTAGCTCGGATGGACCAACGTACTGGAGCTTGAGCTACTTCCAGACCCAATGGCCCCCGCTTGATCCTTCGACAACGGTGTCTCCCACCCGAGGACCAGGGTGTCATTTGCTTGCAGTGCTGCCGTGATGAGGCAAACTCGCGTGCGGTCCTCTTTCGTCATACAGATGCTTGTGCGCTCTCTTCGTGTTCAATCGAGCACAAGCTAGCGCAATGAAGTGCCACCACTGTCATGCGACGACGCGCAGAGACAAAACGTCTTCGCCCCGGCAAGCCATCTTGGTTTCCACGTGCCTTCGTACAGCTGAAGAGCAATGCAGCTTGCTGGTCGCACACATACATGTATGTGCATTGCCATCATGCTACCAGAAGCCTCCACTTAGGAGAACACGCCCGAAAAGCAGAGGTTCCTAGCGTTGGGGTTGGCTGCTTGAAGCAATGCACCAATCAAAACGAATTGCTGCTGCATCCTATCGCTGGGATTACTTTTTACTGACGTTGAGTTAAGCCATGTCGCATGATTCCGTCCAAAAGAGGATTTGCTAGTCAAGAGCCGTTTGGCGACAATATCAACAGCTTTGACTAGGTACTTTCAATATCAACAGCTTTGACTACTGTAGGTACTTTCAACAATTGGCTTCGAGGTACACGTAGGAAGGGCTCAAATATCCTGTAACCACAGTGTCGGAAGGTTGGCGGATACCCTACTTGTACGGCTTGGTTGTTCATTGCTCGATCAGATCGAAACCTCGGCCGACGCGTGTTTAGTCTTGGGGAGCCCTGCGCGTGTTCAGTGCTTTTGACAACACTTGAACGTTGTGAATCTCGTGCGTCGAGACAAATCACGGCGAACGAATTGCTGCACAGAAGTTCATTTGCAATGCAAATGACTGCAGTCTGCAGTTGCCGCTGCGTTGAAGCTTTTGCAGATTCAACTCGCGTGTCGTGTCTACGGCCGCTATTCAACTCGGTCATTTGTCAAGTTACTTGAGTACGCGCCGGGAACGACTGGTGCTGGGGGCCCTGCCTACCGGGTCGGATTAGACTGCGTGTTGCGCAGCGCTCTTCGCTCCGTCGTCGCCACTCGAACGACCAGGGTTGAGAGCTGCGATAAAACAAATTGGTTTATTGCCGGAAATGTATTGCAACCGAAAGGAGAGATTGCATGAAAGCTAGATATTGCAATACCCACTTGGAGTGGAAGCTGTAATACTCAGCTGGAGCACTGATCTACAGAATTCGTTGATTTTCACGATCCTCAGCGTGTGCCTCTCTGGCTACAAGCTTTGAATCCCAGAACAATCGGTTTGTCTTGAGGAACATGATAGCTTCGATCATGACGATATGGGTTTTCGGTCTGTGCTGACATGCTTGGCAGAGCTGAACAATCTCTCAACGGCACGGATGTTCTCTTCAAGAAGTGCAAGTCCTCATACTACGTAGTATGAGGTAGTCCGCATCATTCTCAATTGTTTGCATTCTTGCAGTGCCTGATAGTAATTCGTCGTCTCGCTGAGATAATACGCCGAGGCTCCGGTGCTTGTCAAACCTCTATATAGAGCGAGGTGAGCTTGAAGGAACGTTGAAGTGAAGTATTGCAACAAAAATTACAATGTCCAATTGCAGAATCCTCGCGTATGGCAATGCTCAATTGCAATCGACAAGCTAACTGCAGTGTAAACTGCAATAGGGCGTATTCCAAGAAATCGATGCAGCTTGATTTTTTCCCCTTGTCTGCTCTGGACCCTTCGCTTTGGCAATTGTGGTGCATCTCCAAAGTTGACACCATGCCCTTACTAGCACCAGCTAATTCGAAGCACGCTTGCCATTATGAGCAGTAGCATTATTTCGTGGGTTTAATCTCACATTGCAACGAACATGGCATGGGTTCCACCCCATCCTACGTTTACATAGATCACTATTGACCTGTTACCTACGAATCGTAGCGTCCAACGGATTATCGGATATTCGTCTTGGCGCAAAAACCGTAGACTTCATAGTAAGCAGTTCTTACCGCATCATTGTTGCAGCACTCGAGCGCAGGGCGGATGTTCGTAGGTGGTCCGCCCTTCAAGGCGTTATCAGGAAAACGCTGCTGCATGGACACGCGGCACCGGCATGACTCAGCTTTTAGTCCATGTAAATTTTATTTCTACCACAAAAAGAGCTTGATGCACTATTGGAGCCCAAGCAATGAAGAATAATCTAATGCAGCGACGGACGGTTGGACATGAAAACACAAACAATGGCCACTTCGTTATGCGTGTCATTAGTAGTAGGTAATACGTGTAGCTGCTTATACATAGCTGGAAATGCAAAGTTGTAGATCATCGGTAGTTTTTTCAGCCATTATTTGAGACTCAAAACTGTTTGGCAAAGTAGTGTTTGAAACACTTTAACAGCCATATTACCTGATACGACTTTCGGTTGACAGTTTTCTATACTAGACTGCGAAAGCGTAGACCAACATGCGTAGCCTAAGAGTCTTCCATTGAACGACACACGCAAAAATTGTTTTTCAGCAGCATGGCATCAGTTTGATGTTAAGCAAGCACTTGCTTCATTCACAACTGATGCCTTCCACGAGCACCAGGTAGAGATTGTCATCCATAATGTGGTCCATTCTCAACCGGCAAGGCCACCGTTCACAGGGTCGTCGCTGCTCATTGTCGGAGACTGCTTGTAGTAAAATAGTCTGATAATATTTGCTTTGGTCCGAGACAAATTCAAAACAGCGCAAATCACAAAATACTCACAAGTGATGATTTGCACGTCGAAGTCGGCAACTTCAGTAAGTCTTCAGGCTTGGCAGAAGCGTTTTGCTCTCACACTGTGAGTCACCGGACTAACGGCCTGCTGTGAACGCTGATGACCTGGATGCTTCCTTATTGAGCACGCTGCATACACATTCTCTGGCAACGTATGAAACGGAAGGATGTGTAGACAATTAAAAGCGTATAACTGATATTATCTCGTTGCATTTGGCTCTTCCTACCGAGCAGGACTTCTTTTGAGATGTTACGGATTGCCGCGATGGCGCAATAAATTAGGCAAGAAGTAGGTCGATCGACTCCTGCACGTCTTGTCGGTAGGCGTCGTCGGCCAGAACTTGCTCGAAAGACATTTCGGACGTGTATGGCAGCGGCTCCAACTCGCACAGCAGTGGGTCCATATCAATGTCCATGTCCAGATCAGCGAAGCTGACGGGACTTGAGCTGCTGATGCTGCTATCTACGTCGCTTGCCACGGGGCTGCAGTCACCGGTCAGAAGCTGCCCAAAGCCGCAGCTCAACGGCGACATGGCACCGACCGGAAAGGCAGACGGCGAGCGCGGAGAGCCCTGCACTGTAAAGTTCTTCACACGCTGGATGCAGCCTGTGGCATGGGCATCCACGCGGTGCTCGGGGCGTACGAATTTCTTCTTCTGTTTGCGCAGGCCGCGTCGGCGGCGGTTGATCTTCTGTTGGTACTTCTGCGCGTGTGTCTGCACCTGCTTGATGGAGCGCGTGCCAATAAAGGCGGCGATAGAGCGCCATGGTCCCGTCGGGAACATCTTCATGGCGTGCAGGAATTGTTCGTGCTCCTGCTCAGACCACAAGCCGCGCGTGATCGGCGTCGCGGGCGCAGGTGGAACGATGACACTACCTCCGTGGGGGCTGGTGGGCATCATGATCATGGCGGTCGTCGCTATGGTTGCTGTGGTGTTGCTGCTGCGGTGTGCGCGGCTCGAGCAAAAATCGGAAATGGGGCAGGCTCCGATGTGATTGATGTGGCCGCTGGTCACTTTTTTAGCTTAGCTATGCCATGACACGCCGTGGCCCTTCTGCGTGCGAAAACGGGGGATGGGCTTGTCTGAGAGAGAGTAGGGGTAATTTATGGCTCAGCTCCGTCCGTGGTGGAATGATTGACCAATGGCAGCTGGGTATCCCGCGTGGCTCGTCTGTTCAGTTCCGGTACAGTCGGACGCGGTATCTCAGCGCGCTAAATTTATCAGTCGGTAATTTACGAGCAAAGTGAAGACGCGGCAGCAGCGACAATGAGGTTGAAAACCACCGGCAGGTAGAGCATTGACAGGGGTTCTTGTGCCGCCAGCGGCTGCTTTTCAACTCCGCCATGCGAAACCCTTTGAATGCTGAAAACAGTTTTTAGTGGCGAACCACCACCAGGCGAATTGCCTGCGGGCCAGTTGCGGCCCTCGCAGTAGGCTATCCAGTCTATGCTACAGTTAGAAAAATGCGTGTGCTGCTTCGGTGAGTCAATAACAATATTTGGCCTCGCTGAGATCTGCTGCTGCTGTCAGTTGCAGCAATAAGACTCGCAGACATAACGGCCACGTCAATGCGAAATGCATACCACGAAGTCTCCGCTGAAAGCACTAACCGATGCAAGAATGGTCTGGCTGCAGCATCTCACGACCGCGGCTGCGGCGCAAATAGCATGTAAAGGCCGAGATCGGAGTATTTTCGCGTTGATGTTCCTCGTACGCGTATGTTTGCTCGCGAGATCACTCGCAAGTGGAATCACTTAGCGAGGATACTCGGGACTTCCTGCCGACCGCTGTCTTCGTCACTCGAGTGCAGATGTCAGAAAGCTTGGTTCAAAGTGTTTGCTTCTGGTTGGAACGGCCTAGCTAATCGTACAGACAGCAGCATATCCAGCGACCCGATGTCTTATCGCATATGTCGCCTCTCAGTCTGAGCCATGCGCTGCTTATACAGTTCTTGCGTTGCCGATAGCCCTGGAAATGCAAGTATCTGCTGGTTGCTGACCTGTGAGGATACCCTTGACTAATTCCTGTAAAACCAACTGCGGTGGCCCCAAATTGATTTTTAAACCAGGTGCCATCTTGGAAGTGGTAGCGCGGCCGCAATGCTTACATCTATCACTGTTGAAGTCATCAACATAAATTTCATTCAATTTTTTGGCAAGAAAATAAATAACTTCGAAAGCCTCTATACTTGCATATATGCGACACACTTATTCCACAGAATAGTCGAGCGTGTTGGCGGTGCTGCTCACAGAAAAAGACTGAAGGTCGCAGGCGTTGAAGTTGCCTTGACCAACGGCACTGCTGCGAACTCACGCACTTGCCAGTGCCGTCCCAGCCCGATACCAGTACTCGGCCTGCGAACATGACTTCCGCCGGCGCGCGCGACCTTCCTTCGGTCGGCTTCGTTTCTCAGGCTTTTCTTTTTTCTTCCTTTCGCTTGGCTCGCTTGGTTTTTAGTCAAACCAGAGTTGCATGAACGGCATCAAATTGCTGACTCCCACTCAACCAGAGTTCGCCGAAGTCAATGAGCTGGTTGTGTATGAGACACCGGTCTCGGGTCGCTGCATGCGCGCCGCAGCGTGATGAGACCGGCGCGCGCGGGTAACACACATTGGGAAGCGCGGCCGCGACGGGCTGCGACGCACGCCGGCTCTTCCAGGGAATGATCGCTCGGCGAAAATGCGAGCTTTTTCAATTTTCAAAGTTTCAGGCAGCTATCCATTTGTGATTGGATTCCTGTCCCCCAAATTGAGTGGGTTTGCATACACGATGCAAAAAATGCAACTCTCAGTGACAATGGCAATGAACAGCATTGCCGGCAAACGGATCCGAGACCGTAACATGTGAGCGCTGGCCGTGAAAAAATGCTAGACATGAGAACGCCAATTAACTTGCCGCTGGTTTCGATTCAGGCGTGAGTCAAGCGGGGGTTGCAGTGTTACCGCCTCGACACTTGTCCAAAAACGAACTTCGAAGTCTTCCATCGCGTTCGCGAGACGAAAAAAACCTCGAGAAAAACCTTAGGATCAGGGGTAATAGTTAGTGCTTCAGCGTTCGCAGCCCCCCGCCCATCTCCACAAAGGAGGACC
This sequence comes from Phytophthora nicotianae INRA-310, assembly GCF_000247585.1. Lineage (NCBI taxonomy): Eukaryota > Oomycota > Peronosporomycetes > Peronosporales > Peronosporaceae > Phytophthora > Phytophthora nicotianae. The sequence continues at coordinate 908,771 of NW_008649001.1, read as the reverse complement.
AAATCTTTTTTTGTGGGCCCAAAGCAAATTTTGCGAAGGGTATCCGCTGCAACTATCGGCGCGTTAGCTCAGCGGCTCCAGCGTCTCTTAATGCAATGCTGGGTGTTGGTCGGTCTCATGTCGGACGCCGCGATGCAGATCATGGCTGTCTGTGACAACTTGGCAGTCACTGACATGAGGCTCATGCCAACGTGGCATCGCCGTCCATGCTGCAGCAGCTCGAGGGTCGAGTCGGCCCGCAAGTAGTGTATGTTACAAGATGCAATTTCGTGACCGAGAGCTGGAGACTGCACTGAAGTGCAGATACAATGGATAAATTTGATAAATGACATACAATACCAGCGACGAACAACCCAGGGTAACGGTGCTTTTGGATACAGAGCCGACCGTGGCGCTGAACTGCGAGGCTCAGATATGTGTGCACGCAACCTTCGGCGGCTGGCGTGCATGTCTTATGCTTGGAGAGATAGAAGATCACTTGCTGACGTAGGGATTGAGGCCATCGCGAAGGTTCGGCGTTGATCGAGTGCGAGGTTGCCTGTTTCCCGAAAACCGAAAGCCGACCACAGGGCTGTCCATCTGAGCCGTCTGCCTCAAGGTCAAGTTGACACAACTGAACCAGACCACGGTAACGTCGGCCGACTTCCTGTGTCTCAAGTGCGGCAAGCCGTTGAAAGACTTATCGTTAGTTTAAATTGGCATTAAATCATTAGTAAGTCGGCCGAGACAGAACCTCGCCCATCAAGCAGCAGCCGACTTCCGCTGCTTCTTGACCGGTGGCTTGTTCTCCTCGCCGTTCACTTCGTCTTCCTTCGGCGCCTCCTCCTCTGTCAATGCCACGCTCCTTCTCTTTAAACTTTTACGTGCTTCTGCCGCCGCAGCGCGCCTGTCAATCTCAAACTCAAAGCCTACGGGTGTCGTGAGCTTCGGCCGTCGAACAGCTGGAACGCCGACGCCCCCACTGGCCGAAAGCGCTCTGGAGAACTGGTCGCTCTTACCCGGCGCCGCTCCGTGGGTCGTAGCATTGTGATACTTTTGCGTTTTGCGCTTTTGGGCCTGTACTCGTTTGCGGATGGCTGCGATCTCTAGTAGCTCCCGGGACGTCCGTGTTAACATGTCAGCGCGAGAGCGGACTGCAGCCTTCTTAATCTTGTGAAACTTGGGCGACTGCGGGATCGTCAAATGCCCGTTTTCCTTGGCCACCCGCGCCAGGCGACGACGCTTTTGTGCCACCTTGCGCGCCTCGGCCAGCTCCTTGTCCTTGCCAGTCAGCACCTTCTTCCTTGAGGCAGCCAGCGATGCTTTGGTGGGCTTTAGCAGACGGTCAGTGGATGATATTGCCCGTACTCTGGGCACGGGGGCGGGGGCGCCACGGAAGATGGCGTCCGGGTCTTCGGCGTATACCGGGCGCTTCGTGGGTGCCATCGTCCACAACGCTGCTTTTCTCGAACTGGCGGGAGACGATGCATACAAATTGTAAGTCACTTTTTCAAAAGCAAAAATAGTTTTGACCAATCAAGATAGGTCATCTTCGGCCAATGATGCACATCTATTTTCTGAAGCGGCTTTAACATTGAGCATGCGCCCTGTACCTCCTGCTCGATCTCGACGCGCTGCTCCGCTCCAGCAAGATAATGCCGATGCACCTTGTGCAGTACAGGCGCTGCATGTTCTAATCCCGCTCAAACCGCAACAAACGCCGACTGCTATGCCTCCCAGATTGACTCAAGCAGTCAAAGATGAATTTGCTATCTGCTACCTGCAGCAGATTGGCGCCAACTCCACTCCGGAGAACATTGCCATGGTGTTGCAACACTTGCCAGTGGAGAAATGTGCAGTATCAGCCGCCTGGAAATCACGCGGATCATTGGCCGACGTCTTGGCAATTGACTTGAACCCGAAGTCGCTGACTCAAGTTGGTGAATCTCAAGTCAAGCTAGAAGAGAGATCTGCTACCCAGCCAAGCAGGACGGATGGAACCCCAATACCACTATTATCGCCGAGACGACAGCTTCATGGTCAGCACTCTTTTCAAATCGGCACGGTTTGCTTCACTTTTGACGATATGAAGCGTAAGTTTTTGCTGCCGTTCAAGTTGGCCACGGTACCACCTGAACTCGACGTATTACAGCTTTTTGGAACTCATTTAGAGACTGACACAAACTTGGTAGATATGCTGTCGCCCAACCAAGTTAAACAACTTGGCGCTGCGCCTGACTCACCGACAGCTCGAAGCGCTATCGCCAAATGGGAGGCACAGCGACAGCTCAAATCTGTAGACGAACGCAGTGTACCGCCAAACGCCAGCGCAGAAACAGTGTCTGAAATGCACATCGAGTTCTACCTTACCTTGCCATTGGCTTTATTAGGGCTGCCCGAGAGCGACGAAGGCACACGAACTGTACTATACGAGACGCTACTAAGCCCCGCCATGATTGAACTTGTTCAGAGCACTGTGCAGTACCTCTTCCTCACGGTGATTCACCCGCAGTCTACAAGGGAGAAGAGGCACACCAGTACCGAGAAAGACGATCTCTTTGTAGCCATCGCGCAGCGTTTCACTCTGCTTAGAACCAAGATGGAGCGCAAGCAGCGATCCTCGCCTCGACAGCTCGCAATACTCGTGCCTCTTTTGCTACTTGCCCTACGTGTGGATATAGAGACATTTGTTCGTCTACAGTATCCGATAAGCTTCTCCTGTGCCGCTGAAGAGATGACTCAACTACTACAAGCTATCGACACTCGGATCACGCAGTTATTAGACGCCGATGCCAACTGGAGTCGTCTAGCTGTGCTGGAGACTACGCACGAGGCCAGCCAAGCCCGTGCATCGTCTTCCTTTCAACGCGCACGCCGACATCGACGCCTCCGCGACCAATTTTACCAGACTAGCGCAGTGCTGCATGGCCTTTTCCCAGATCCTTCCTCAGGCAAGTCCCGCCGTCTCATGGCTCTACGTGGGGGTGCCAGGATAAGCCACTACCCAGACCCTGTTCGTACAGCCAAGCAGGAAGAATCTCGTCTATCAGACGTCCCTGTAGCTTCCAAACTCTCTCTCCTCCAAAGTCTTCGACGCTCCCAACAAACCTAGTTAAACACTGTACGAAATCATAGCAAATGGAAAGATCGTATTTTTCTCAAAAGCTCAGAAAATGAAGTTAAAATGCTACCAGCGTCAATTGGAGAGGCCTTTTGATCCAATCTGACAGGCCTCTTTACTTGTTGAGCTGCTCCCAAAGCTTATCCACGTCGCCACGCGAGTTGGCGACGACGCTGCGGCCGTCCATGGTGATGACCTTGCCTTCTGCGTCCACAAAGACCAGCATGGGGATGCCGGTGACGCCGAACTTGGTGCTCATGGCCTGGTTAGCCGCGCGCTCCTCGAAGGGCAGCGCCAGGAAGGGCATCTCGCCGAAGTACTCGGTGTACTGCGACGGGTCGCGGTCGGAAGAGATGAAGATAAGCTCGAACTCCGGGTGCTGCTCGATCATGTCATCGTACACAGCGCTCAGGAACGGCGTGAACTGGCGGCACGGCGGGCACCAGTGCGCACTGAAGTAGAATCCCACCACCTTCTTGCCGGCCAGCTTGTAGTCCGTGTCCTGGAGGCCGTCCTTCGTCTGGAGCTTGGCGCCTAGCTGTTCCGACCACTTCATGCTGTATTCGTTCTGGGGGGTTGACTGCGAGAACTTTAGTGAGCTGAGAAGTATTGCGGATCTAATTGGTACAGTATCGTGACGGACACAATAGTGTGAGGAGAAAATTGACGAAACATGATACTGAAAGCAAGTGATGCTACTGTGATTTTTGCCACGTGGATCAACATCGCCTTCGGACAGGCAAAGCGACTGTGTTTCGTAATCAAGACTGTGATCCAACAAGTACCGTGGTGGACAACTTTATGAAATGTATGAAAAAATAGCAGTACATTCGTCATAATGGTCCTTTATGGAGGTGACGTCCGCACATGAATGCCCCGCTGTTAGAACGTCAGCAACAGCAACTTTATACGAACGCATTCCGAACGACTTCTGTATGATGTGTGCACGTCTGTCTGGATTGCATCTATTCCTCCGCAGTCGCCTCCTTCTCAAGCTGCTTCTTGGCGTTCTCGCGCGCAAGCTTCTTGGTCAAGTGGCGGTTCAGCGGCTTCTTGGACGGGTCGAACTCACGCAAAATCACGGTCAGGTGGGTGTGCGGGTGGTGCATTACACCCGAACGGCCTACAATAAAGCAGCAACAGCAACAATAGCATGAATTGGTCAGTTAACCTGCAGCAGAACACCATGCAGCTACCAAATGCGCACCTCGGCCCATGATCCGCAGGCGCTTGAGGTAGGTGCCCTTGTTCACAAAGCATTCGGCCACCATGAGATTCTCTGGTTCAATCTGGTACTTGATGTCGGCCAGGTTGATGGCGTTCTGCACCGTCTTCTGGAAAATCTCAGCCTTGCGTTTGGGCGAGAACTTCATCTGCAGAATGGCCTCGTTGGCCGGAAGTCCGCGGATCTGCTGCGCCAGGTACGTCAACTTGCGAGGGCTGGCGCGGATTGCGCGCTTAACGGTCTTAACGGTGCGCGGCTCTGCGGGAGACGTAGAGCTCAGGAAAGCGGCCGTATCGTCGTCCACCGCAGCGGTCTCACCCTCCACAGCGGTCGTGGAAAGCGTTGCCCGGGCCACGCGTCCCATGAAGGCGCTTCCCGCGGCAGGGCGGAGCGTCAGGGCGCCCATCTGCGAGCGCAGCGAGGCGAGCATCTTGTCAAGTTGCCGAGGTTATTGAGCTCTTTGCCTGCCACACATCGACTAGGATTTGCAAAATCGATACTCTGTCGTCAATCGTTTTCGAAGGGTTTCTAAATGCAACATGGCTACACATGTTGAAGTGGAACACGAATGCCAGAGGCTCTTTACAAAAGGCTCTAACTAATTATTGACGGAGTGTTACGCTCGCTAGGTAGGACTTGATAAAATGACTTAAATGTGTCCTGCTTGGAGCCCTCATTATTCTCAACACGCCTGCCTTGTCTGTTTTGCTTCCCACGTCACCACATGCAAATAACTTCGGCTGCTTTTCTCACGCAAACGGCGACGTGGTACGCGTCTTCTTGTCGGAGATCCAAATGCGCAACTTCTCTAGGTTCTCGGTAGGTCCATCGTATCCCTCTTCATCGCCGCTGCCATACGCGCCAGCACTCATTCGATCTACACTCGCACGACCTGCGGCGTTGATTTGATCCACTTCGTCCGGCAGCCACTCAATATTCACCTCGATATCGGTTCGGTTAGACACCAGCGGCATCAAATATGACACGAATCGCTGGCGAGCCGCAGGCGGAAGCGATGGGATCTCGATACCCCGCACTGTGATTTTGGCTGCAGCCGTACCCACCACAATATTAGCAATCCACTCGCCAAGATACTCAAACTTATCCGGTCGTCCCTTGCAAATATCACGGCGAAGTGACAGGAGGAATTCGGGCGTGAACTGCTTGCACTTCTTCTGTAGTTTATACTGCACGATGGCCTCGCTCAGCGCCTGCATCTGTTCCGTGTTCTCCATGCCGTGCGTACCCAGATCATAGCACTCGCTACACAAATTGTAATTTGAGCATACGCTGCAAGTCCACAGCGCCCCCACGATCGGGTCCATACCACAGCCATCGCAGAACGAGTTCTGATGCACGATCGTTTTCTTGCGCTTCCACTTCGAGCCAATAATGGACGCTCCTTGACTCATAGCTGCACCGAGACGCCCCATAAGTGGCTTTGCAGGTGAATGCTTCTTATCCGGCAAACTTTTGGACTGCGCAGCATCCTTATCGTGCAAGTCACGCTGGAACACGAGCGTACGCGGTACAGTAGACGTCTGAATGATCTCAAGCACTTGCTCCTTCGTCATGTGCGGTTCAATGTGCTGGCCATTCACACTGATCAAATAGTCGCCTACTACCACACCGCCACGCTGTGCAGGACTTTCCTTCTCCACACTCTCGACCTCGACCAATAGCTCGTTCTCCAAAGACACGACGACATTCGTGTTGAAGCCCAAAACTGGCTCTGAAAACGTCAGAGTGTATGTGTTGAGAGGGCGTTCCACAAAGTCTGCCTCAGACTGCGAACGTAGTCCAGACTTGGAGTCTGGAGCGTGGATCGCGCTTGCGCTCGACGAGTTCCGGCCCGAAGACTCGCCGCTACTAGTGACACTGCCTGAGCTCGCTGCGATCACTGACGATTCGCTCACGAAGCGAGGTGGCTTATCGTGGAGAGCAACGCGACGCAAACTGTGCAACGAACGAACTGAAGCCGGGTCACCTGCCACACTTGGACCCAAGAAGCGATGCGAAGTAAACTCGTCCTGACCCTCACCAAAGTCTGCAGCGCCGCCGTAACCGAGAGGTGTACCCAGGTCGGCTCCTTCCTCGTCGTCTTCACCTCCAACTGCTTCCTGATCATCACTGTCGCTCGCCTCGTCGTCAATATCATGATGCACTAAGTTCAGTGGGGTCGGACGTTTCGGTGATGGGATCACCAGCTCCACCTCGTGGCACTGGACTTCCTGCTCCTGTACTTTCAGCTCCACTTCGTGAACCTGTACCTGTAATTTGTCCATTTCTTCAATACCGACAGGCTCAGCATTAGGGGACGATGGCGATGGTGGAGACGCTGTAACCTCATCCTGTACAATCAGCTCCTTTTCCACTACATCGTCCTCATATGTCTGATCAGGAGGGAGCTCCACAGGTGTGGTAGGCTCTGAGTGAACTTCCACGGGCGTTGTAGGCTCTGGGTGTGCTTCTGTGGGGGTCGTTGGTTCATCAACTGGTGTCTTTGGGGCTTCCACGGGCGTTGTGGGCTCCTGAACGGGTGCTACCACCTCGTGCTGCTTAAGCGGCGGCTCCTCGTCCTCATCGTCACTGTCTGTTCGCGCCTTGTCGGACTCGGCGCCATCTTCGTGCGGCTTCTGGAGCTCCGTTTGCTCCGCTACTGGACTCTTCTCCTTCTCCACCTCCGCCACGTCGTTCTCAGTGGGGGTGGACGGACTCATCGCAACGGTCGTTGGCTCTCCGATGGCTCGAGGTGACTCAGCGTGGGGATTCACAGGCGACGCAGCGCTAGCCGACGCCTCCATCTTCTGCCTGCTGCTCCGTGTAACGTATTGTGAAGAGCCACTTGCGTTCAGTATGGAGATTCCGTCGTCCATTTGCTGGCAAGATAATCGACAATTTTACAATCTCGACAAACTAGATACCTATGTATACGTGTTTATCAGATGTAAATAGCAAACTGATTCAGGGCATGCTTACAAAATTTGACCGAATTATCTGATAAGTCTTTATATGGAATTTATTATCAAATTTAGAAAACAAAGTTCTGTAAAATTTTGGGTGAAAAAAAAAAACATGCTAAATGTCGTTTTTGCCTTCAATCCTCACCACGGTTTAGCACAGCGGCGAGCTAAGCATATGGCCGACATCGCATGGTGGGGGCGAAGTATCGAGCCGACGTGGACACGAACGGCACCACATTCGCCTCCGACTAGCCATACGTGCTCGGTGACATTTGGGAAGACGGTTGTTGTCTCGAAACCAAGTGTGCTCAATAGTAGGAACTGCCGATGGGCGAAAGATAAGGAAGCTCGCAACATTTCGTGTAGACGCTCACAGAGCAACAGTTATGCACGTGTAAATGGAGATCCAAACGTTCAGTGTTGTTGAGCAAATTGGGCCCACAGGAGATGCTATTCCTCCAATCACTGCGTTATATTCGTGTAAAACTTTAACTTGTACACGAGCCGGAAACTTGTAAGGCTTACCTGCATTTCTGCAGTATGCTCACTTCAGTAGAGATCTTAGCAGCTCGAAGCCGGAATATAAGCCATCAGAACAGCTAGTCCACACGCAATATGAGCAATTTCTTCACATATACCACTACTCCAGCACATCGCTACTTCTCATTGGCTAAAGCCCGGCGTAGTGTTTTAGCTCTTCGTCTGTTATTGTTGTTGTTGCTGCTGCTGCTGCATCAGGGCGCAGAACTCGTTGTAGTCGATCTTCCCGTCCTCGTTCTTATCTGCCGTTTGGATAATTTTGCAGATTTCGTCATTGCTAATGTGCTTGTTGCCAAGCACATGAAGGATATGCTCGAGTTCGCTGCTGGTGATGAATCCATCATGATTGACATCAAAAGTCTACACAAAACAACAAGTTGGAGCATGTGTAAGTGGCAAGAAATATCGCTGCTAAGTCGGTACTTTAGTGAACGTACATCGAAAGCTGCTTTAAGATCTCCAGCCGTCAGATCCCCACTACAATGAACAAACGTCAGTATCATGTACGTAGGTATCGAGAACTGTGTTCGTACCGACGGAATAGCCGCTCGTTCATCATGCTAACGAACTCGGTGAATGAAATCTTCCCATCCCCGTCAGTGTCTGCTTGCCGCATGATCTCATCAACCTCCGAGCTTAAATCAACAAAATATCATTCATATCCATGTTAGCACAGGTAGCAAAGCGATAAGGATAAAGCTACATGACGTAAACCTTGAAAGTTGCTGACCCAGTGCTAGCAGCATGCCCTTAAGCTCATCTCGATCGATGCAGCCCGATTCATCTTTGTCGAAGAGAGCAAACGTCTCCTTAAACATGTCCATATTCACGGTTGCTGTGCGGCGGGACGTGAAACGCTTTTTATCGTCATCCGAAGCTTTACCCAGTTTCGCATGCTGCACGCCCATGACGACCGCCAAAATGTTGGCTCGAAGTTGTTGCAGGCGCTGATACGATTGAAGTCGTTGAGTGTAGCCGCTGTCAAGGGGCTCCGAAGACGTTGTGATGCCACTCAGCCATGGATGCTGCAGTGCTTGCTTCGCAGTCAACCGCTTGGAGGGATCGGAATCTAGTAGACGCGTCAGAAAATCCTTCGCATCCGCAGTGAGACTCTTGTACCATTTGTTTTCAACTGCATAAGAACAAATCATTGCTCAATACGTATAGCGATCGCTGATCAACCAAAATGGACAATAGAATTCACCGTCATAGTTTCCATTCGCGATCTCCTTCACAATTTCAGCATCGGACTTGTCGCCTCGTGGGTCATACGGGTGCACTCCAGTGAGCGTGATGTACGCCTGGAGCAGGGTCGAAAGCGACATTATAAGTTACCAGCAACAGAAGTGTGGAAAACCAGTGTTATGCTTTCATACGAGAACACCGAAAGCCCACGTGTCAACACCGAAGTCCTGAGGTTGGCGTTTTATGATTTCAGGTGCCCAATACGCGCTACATAAGCAACACAAGCAACGTTCGTCACCTCGCAAATACCGTTGGTACTTTTAAGCGATAGCTTACACTGTTCCATTCGGAAATTTTTCAACTATTTGCTCTCCCTGTCGTTGGCGCCGACTCAATCCAAAGTCCTAACGTCGAAAACACGGCAGCACAACGTCAATAGCTTTTTCGACATATATCACAACAGGAAATTCACTCACAGCTACTTTGACATTTGCCTTGGCAGAGCGATCGGACAGCAAGACATTCTCAGGCTTTAGGTCGCGGTGGCTAAGACAAATACCGCACAATTGAAAAATTAGCACCATGTCATTTTTTGATCGTTGAAACTTACCATACGCCACGGGAGTGCACGTAGTCTAATGCTTGACAGACATCATGCAGTAGGTGAGCCGCGTCTTGCTCTGAGACGGATCCCTATTGTGTGATGCACAAAGATCATGGTTTTAGTCAGCTGATTTCCATCTAAGGATGCAAATTTCAACACTATCACTCGGACCATATCGACGATGTAGTCAAAAAGCTCTCCTCCTTCAACTAAATCCGTCAGCATAATAGTTTCGTCCTTGAGATACAGGACGTCGTGTAGCGACACAATATTTCGGTGTACGCCAAGATACCGCAGAATATCAATCTGTCGCAAGCAAGCAGCTTTTTAAGTGGCCGCCGCCCAAATAGTTATTCAACCGCAACCATCCAAAAGTACCTCTGCCTGAATCGTCTCCGTCGACGAGCTCTTCGGATCAAAAATCTTCGCAGCCAGCATCTACAAATTCAATAAAGAATCAGCTACCCCGCCGCACGAACTCAATCCCAAGTAATACTGACCTGCTTAGTCTGTGTGTCGACAGCAAGACGCACGATGGAAAATCCTTCACCATAAAATAAAAATTTAATAACGTCTTTTCTGCCAAAACAGAGCAGCAGCAGTCAAAACCTCCTCGGCCGAGCTCTTTTAGCAGCGTGTAGTGTCCTCGGTGTTCAAGCTTAGGACTACCCCACCAGGAGTCACCACTAGAGCCACACTCGACGTCGCTGCTGGGCGCATCTCGATGCATCAAGATAGCGACCCCCAAGGCCGTCGCCGTCGTCACGAAACCCACCCAGCCCGTCCCATTGCTGTACGACGTTTCTTTCGGCTTTGGAGGTGGCAAATGCTGCTCTGAAGTTGTCGGTGCCGCCTTTGAGCGCACCGGCGCGCGCGTAAGGCGCTTCAGGAGACGCATCCGCATGTTGCTCACCGTGTCAAAACTGGACTGATAATTGAAGTGTTGGGTGATTTAAAGTAATGGTTAAGTAAGCATAAAGTAACAAAATGTTGAAGTTGAAGTCACTCATCCACGAGCACAGTTGCGCGGCGTGTACGGGTTCACCTCCTCCTCGAACAGGTCGGAGGCGAGCTTGGACAGTGCATGCATGGCCTTCAGGTCCTCCAGTGAGATCTTTTCGCGGGTTTTGGCGTCAACCGTGCACAAACAGGCAACAACGGTGCCGTCGGGTGATTTGATGGGGAATCCGGCAAGGAATCGCACGCCGATATCGCGCACAAGTCGCAGATGACGTAGTTGCGGGTCACGTGTGGGGTCTTTAATGACGAAGGGCTTACCAGTCGCTACAAGTGAGAACGGACACACAGTCACCTCCTCGATCCATACACGCGGAGCACCGGAAGATCCCACGATGCGCTGAGCGCGAGAGCTGTGGGTGTTAAGGGCCACAATGTATGCGATCGAACAGCGCATTCGGATAGCGGCGACCTCGCAGATCGCGTCCAGAGCTGCCGAGTCCAGGTCGTCGTCCAAGTCAAGCTCCGTCTCCAGACTCGTGGTTGTGGTCCATTGTCGCGGCACGACAGCAGGTCTTGAGTATGGCGAGGAGCATTGGTCGCGTGTGCTGCATCGTGATCGCTGTGTCACTTCTTGGAGGTTGTAGAAGGAGTTTGATCGGGTGTCTCTGCTGCTATCATCGCTGAGAGAGATGCTCGAAAGATGCAGACGTGCCTCTAGGTACTTGTCCACCATTTTCCTGTCCGGATACTGTGGGTGAAACACCGGAATCGATGGATTGAGCGTCGAGGATGACGAAGATGTAGATGTTGAGCTCGTTGGTGGCGAGTCGGATGTCACCTGCTTCACCACTTGACGCACGATTTCCAGTGCTCGTGCCCTGGTCAGCGGATCACTTGAAAACAATGCGTCGGCCAGTTGTCGACCGGGTGTGGATGAAAATGACGCCGGGGCGGTAGCTGCGCTGCTGCTTCGATCCAGTCGATGCATTTGCGCCTCAAATGCAGTCCGTGAAGTCGGTGTTTCCTCGGTTAATTGGGAGTTACGCGCATCGTTCGGCTTGAGCAAGATATCGTAGAATGCGGTGGAAATCTTCGCACCTTCCTCGTCCTCTCGATCATTTGTGCTGGTTCTGGCCTCTGCAATCGAGGCTCTATGAAGTGATGCGTTGAGGAGCGGGTTTTCTTGTTGGAACACGCTGGCATCCACGTTGGCCACGCAAGCGAAGCAAAGGCGGCTGCGACGCACTCTGCGTGCTACTGGTTCCACGTCAAACTTTCGCGAACACTCGCGACAGACGCGCTGTGCACAGAGCTGACAGAACCGCTGAGGACGTAGTAGCCCAAAGTTCTTTAGACACACGCTGCATCTACTGTCATGAGCTCTATCATGGCTCTCAGGCAAGCGGAGGAAAGGCTGGTACCCTAAACGGCGACGCCGTATGAGCTGCTCAAACGATGTCGTCGCTGCTGCCAAGAGATTCACGACGTACTTGGCTTCAGCGTTGGCTACTGGTGCTGCATAGTGTCGTCGAGAGGACACTGAGCCAACACCAGGTTGGCCTTTTACCCAGAACCTCGAACGTGCCGGAGATGGGTCAGTCGCTGGACTGTAGACGTACGCAGTCATAGTGATCCGCGTCTGGTGTCCATTTAAATCGCTGTACGAGCTCATGAGGTGATATCCGGCCGCTATATGGTCCAGATCGCCTCGAATCGCCTGCTCTGAGGTACGCTGGTCTCTGCGGTGAGTGAACTTGTCGTGCATGGGTTTTGGTAGAGTCTTCATTGCGTAGAACGCCTCGTTAGCGTCAGGACAGAGCTGCGAGTAGGCCGCAAAGCAGAGTCTTTGGCGACGACTCGTGTGCTTGGCTGCTGCCATTGGATTCAGCGATCGACGCGAGCGCAGCACCACGGATTGCAGTGCAACCCAGCCAGGTTGAGAGAGATCGTTCAAGTCTTCGTCTTCCCAACACGGTGAACTGTCGTCTCCGTAATCCATCGCGAGATTCTTGCGAAACTCGCGTGAGACCAATAGATCACCGCTCTTGTATTTCCTGGCACCGAATAGTGCGCCCATACTGGCATCGAACTGTAGAGCCTCGCGGCTGAACAGCATCGTCATCGCCTCACCCAATCGGCAGTTTAGTGTAACTTGAGCTGATACAGCATAAGTGACGTTGAGGTCGTTCAGCGGCCATTGCAGTAGCTGTCTGGCTCGAATTTCGGACTGGGTGTGCTCTCCAAGACACGCATCTCGAGTGTAGATTGAACCGCGAGACTCGATCATGGAGTGACGAGTGTCAGCAACTCGTGTGGATCCTCGAAACCAGTTGGAGCCGTCGATACTTCTCATTGATGGGAGCTTGGCTCGGTCGAACTCGCTGATCTCGGCGCCATGCTGCTTCTTCTTGACAACCCAGCACGGCGGTTGCTGTCTGTCCGATGGTGACATTTGCCAGACACTACTGCTGCGAAACATGTCTTTACGGTGCTCTACCACAGATCGCAGCTTTGGTACGACGCTCGCTGCAGTGGTGAATAGCTCACGGTCCGTCACGAGTGCGTTGATAGACGATGCAGACAGCAGTGCGTTGCGAGCCGATACTGGTGAAGCTGCGCTGTTGTTGCTGCTCTGGAAGTCGCAGCTACGGATGCTGCCTCGGCAGCTGCTACCCAAGTAGCTGTCCGTCATTAGATAGTTGTAGCTGGAGGTGTCACGTGGAGGTTGATGTCGTCGGCGCTGCAAATCGAAAAGTGAGGACAGCAAAACCACCGAGCGCAATGTTGACGCAGCCATTTTCATGCTAAGAGCTCAGCAAGCTGTGGCGACATCCATCGGAGCTCCATTGTCGACGGCACCGGATGCCTGGCGCGCTTGCTGGCTTGATGCAGAGTGTCTGACCCGTACACAAGCGAAAGTCACACCTTGGTCCCCAGAGTTGCTATGGACTGGAATATGACGAATTATTTCGATGACACTTGTTGAAGTTGCTTCGGTGTTTCTGAACTGCTCGTTACCAGTCATCACCATGATACTTGCTCTCCGCTAAAGCATTGACTCCAAACTTTCAGTGTTACTGTCGTCTCAAATCTGCTTTTGTTGGTTGCCTTTTCTCCTTAGAAGCCTCGTGGTTCGTACTCCAACCCGATACTGTCTGCTTCTGCAGTTCCATGTCCACTGTCAATATGCCACCATCAGCGTTGTCAAGACTAGTTGAGCTCAGTTGCCTCGGTCGTTACGGCCAAGCTCGTCATGTGTAGCAATGGAAACGACCTCGAGTGTCCGCATACGTCGCTCGCCAAGCGCTTCTCGGGGTCTGACTTGAGATTCTATGGCCTTACAGCCTGGCATCTCGACGCGCACGTATGCGCCGTACATCTCCTGTCCAACACTTTTCGCTGCTTCGGTGCTGCATTCGTCGCGACATCGTTTCTTGGCCCACTCGTCCATCCGGGTCTCCGCCACAATCAAGATCGCCGAAGTCGAATACAGTCATCACGTGCAAGTCGTTGATGTTAAACCGGCTAGACTCACTGATGACTGGCAGACAACAACAAAAGGATCTGCATCATCAAGTAGCAAAATGTAAGGAAAAATCACCTTGTACTTAAGAAATAACGGAGACTACAAACTTTTCCAAATGCATTCCGCGATCCGGGCGTGTTCGTCTACAGCTCGTCGTGTTCGTCTTCCTCCTCGTCGTCGTAGTCCTCGTCCTCCGGGGCAGCGCCGCCCTGGTAGACCTTGGACATGATGGGGTTGACGAGCTTCTCGACCTCCTTCTGCTTGGCCTCGAAGTCTTCCTTGTCGGCCTCCTGGTTGTCCTCGAGCCAGTCCATGGCGTCCTGCACAGCAGTGAGCACCGTGTCCTTGTCGTCCTCGTCGATCTTGTCCTCGAGCTTCTCCTCCACGTTGTTCTTCAGGCTGTACAGGTATCCCTCGAGAGCGTTGCGGCCATCGATACGGTCCTTGACCTTCTTGTCCTCGTCGGCGAACTCCGCGGCCTCCTGGACCATGCGGTCGATCTCCTCCTGGGACAGACGGCCCTTCTCAGCAGTGATCGTGATCGTCTCGGCCTTACCAGTGCCCTTGTCCTCAGCAGACACCTGCAGGATACCGTTGGCGTCGATCTCGAACGTCACTTCAATCTGGGGCACACCACGCGGAGCAGGGGGCAGACCAGTGAGCTCGAACTTGCCCAGAAGACGGTTGTCCTTGGTCATGGCACGCTCACCCTCGAACACCTGGATCAGCACAGCAGGCTGGTTGTCCTGGTACGTCGAGAAGGTCTGCGACTTCTTGGTCGGGATAACAGTGTTACGGTTGATCAGCTTCGTCATGACACCACCCACAGTCTCAATACCCTGGGACAGAGGCACCACATCGATAAGAAGCACGTCCTTGGTCAAGTCGTCCTGCTCGCCACCCAGGATACCGCCCTGGACAGCAGCACCGTAAGCGACAGCCTCATCGGGGTTCACACCACGCGAGGGTTCCTTGCCGTTGAAGTAGTCCTTGATCAGCTGCTGCACCTTGGGGATACGAGTAGAGCCACCAACCAGCACAATCTCGTCGACCTCCGACTTCTTGAGGTCAGCGTCCTTCATCACCTTCTCCACAGGGCCCAACGTCTTCTTGAACAAATCCTCGTTAAGCTTCTCGAAACGAGCACGACTCAGGGACTCGGTGAAGTCCTCACCATCCAGAAGCGACTCGATCTCAAGACGAGCCTGAGCCTGAGCCGACAGAGCACGCTTGACACGTTCAGCCTCACGACGGAGCTTCTGCAGAGCACGCTTGTCCGAGGCCACGTCGAGGTTCTTGTCCTTCTTCCACTTCTTGATGAAGTACTGCATGATACGCTGGTCAAAGTCCTCACCGCCCAAGTGAGTGTCACCGTTGGTGGCCAGCACCTCAAACACACCACCGTCAATGGCCAGCAGCGTCACATCGAAGGTACCGCCACCCAGATCGAACACTAGCACGTTCTTCTCGCCCTGAGCCTTCTTGTCAATACCGTAGGCAATGGCAGCAGCCGTGGGCTCGTTAATGATACGCTGGACAGTCAGACCGGCAATGGTACCGGCATCCTTGGTGGCCTGACGCTGGGCGTCGTTGAAGTAGGCGGGCACCGTCACGACGGCGTCGAACACCTCGCGACCGATGTAACCTTCCGAAATCTGCTTCATCTTGGTGAGCACCATGGCCGAGACCTCTTCGGGGGCAAACTGGCGCTTCTCACCCTTGACCTCCACCTCAATGAAAGGCTTGCCGTCCTTGTTCACGAGGTTGTAGGGCAGCAGCTTCTTGTCGGCCTGCACCGACTTGTCGTTGTACTTGCGACCGATGAGACGCTTGACATCGAACAGCGTCTTCTCCGGGTTGATAGTGGCCTGGTTCTTGGCACCATCGCCAATCAGACGCTCGTCGTTCGAGTCCCAGGCGACGTACGAGGGCGTGATACGGTTACCCTGGTCGTTAGCGATGATTTCCACCTTCTGGTCCTTGTAAATGCCCACGCACGAGTAGGTCGTGCCCAGGTCGATACCGATAACGGGGCCGCGCGGGCCCTTGGAGGCGTCGTCGGCCACCACGACGCCGGCGAAGGCCGCCGCCGCCATGAGGATAATCTTCGAGAGGTTCATCCTTCTCTGTGTGCTTTAGCTTCTCGTTGGCGAAAACGATAATGACATTCTTTTAGCTTGGCAACGCGTGGAAGTCAAAAGATCGGAGTGCTTCAAATACAGGGAAGCATACAAATTTCAAGAAAAATGCCGTGCTGACGTGGCTGTGGCGGGTTTCTAGAAACGGGTCTTCTAGAAACCCGCCTAGAATTGACTGCAAATTTGTAAGGTTCTTACTGAAAACAAGTGAACGATTGCCACGCGTCGTTGATGCCCGGTTAAGTGCGAAGATATGTTTGTTGTTGGACGACACGCTACGCCATACACGGGATGATGAAGAACATGTCCAATGCCACACGAACGGATCGAGAACACTCGTGTGGCACATTGTTTTCTGGCAGCTATTAGCTCCCCAGTCTCAGCATTGGGCGAGCATTCAGGCGGCACTGCTAATTCTGCCACGTAATCCAGTGGTCCTAGGTCTGGATCGTACTTAACTGGGGGCAACTCTCCACGTGGCACAAGAACAGCGCAGTGGTGATTTGCAAAGGCACGTGGAGCTGAAGAAGCAGGAGACTGAGGTGGCATGGACAAGAGCAAGCGACTTGCTGTTTACAATGCGCTAGTCGATCTGTAAAAAACGTGGAGGCAGTGCGCAATCGAAGAAGAATCTTACGAACAGCAACAGGCATCTCTACGGTGAAAAGAATATAGATGTTGTAGCCACATCGAGGTTATTGAAATGGAGCATACAACGACACCAATGGTGGTCTTAGACCACTGGTCTAGCCAGTCATGCACTGCTTTACAAGGATTAGTATCTTCCTCTTCACCACTGGCGAGTCACCCGTTCAATGGGATCATTTATTACATGCACTTCAAGTTACAGCTAAGTGGCTACACTCTACTTCTTAGTTTTGATGATAAACCTGAGTTGGGCAGGGAATCTCAAATCGAGAGCCATCGGCAGGAAGGTCACCGTTCGTCTACACGGCACAATTTACTTAAGCATTGCCCATCTTAGATTGTTCTCGCCAGTACTCAGCACGCAAACCAAACCAATTCGGATTTCAAATACGGCCAGCCTACACTTTCGCAGCGATAAAAAAAATCAATCAGACGGATTCGTCGATTACGGTAAGACGGTCCTCCATCACCAAGATCGGGGTCTGACTGACGAGTCGTGAGTCACGACCATGCTGTTAGGCTCGGACGACTTCATATTATATTCAATGGCACAGAGAGTCACGAACTCATATACCGGATTACATTCCGTGATGGCCTACGCCTCGAGTGCCGCGGCAACGGTGCATTTGGCGCCATCGCTAGAACTTCGAGTACCACGTAGTAATACTGAATTAGCTCGGCTCGCTTTCTCCTGTTCCAAATCAACTGCCAGCAATTACTTCTACTATTAATTTATTTCGCCACCTGATTCAATGCGAACAACACCGCACTGCCAAAGATGGATGCAGTATGAAGAAGAAACGCCATTGCTAACTTACCTCTACAGCTATTGATGCAGCTTGCAACCGTGCAAGATCATCTTTAGCCGGTACTAGTACAGCGAAACGGACAAGTTTATGCACAGGTGATTTTTACGCCAAATCCAGACCCCACCACTTCAGGGGACCTGCTCGCAACAATGGAAGTTGTTGTACTCGGTTGCGGTCCGTCGTCGTCGGTGCCGTCCATGCGCTGTGTGCTGAACAAGAACTGCGCCGTGTGTCACGAAGCGCACGTCAACCCTGACTCCAAGAACCGCCGACTCAATCCAAGTCTGCTCGTGCGGAACCTCCAGAACGACAAAAATGTCCTCATCGACTGTGGCAAAACCTTCCGTGAGTCAGCATTGCGGATCTTCCCTCAAATCGGCGTCTCGGCTGTTCACTCGCTTGTGCTGACGCACGACCACGCAGATGCACTGCTGGGAATGGACGACCTACGCGAGGTGCAGGCCACTGTAGAGACTGTCGATCCAGTGACCAAGGAACTGTACAAGATCCCACCAGAGGCCATGAAAGTGTACTGTAGTGAGCTCACGAGTCATGGTGTCATTACCAAATTCCCTTATCTGATTGACAATGAGCCTTTGCCTCCGCCTGGGGAAGCAGTGCCGAAGCCATTCCGATGGACCGCCAAGCTTCAAATTGACGCGTTCAATTCGTGGGAACCGTTCGAGACTTGTGGCATTAAATTCCTCCCTTTTCCTGTCATTCATGGTGCTGGATACACTTCGTTCGGATTTGAATTTGGGTACGAAGTTGGCGCAAGATTCATCTACATCTCCGATGTGAGTGAGATCCCGGAGGAGACGAAGACTTTCTTAAACGATACAAGTAAACCTCCCATTGATGTTTTGCTGATCGACGCGTTGTATCTGGACAAGTATCACAGCACGCACATGAACTTGCAAAAAGTGATGGAGGAGATTGCGACCTTCAAGCCGAAGCGTACGTTGCTTACGGGTATGAGCCACGACTTCGACTACCCCAAGCACAGCGTTGAGTTGCCGAAAATGGGTCAGGAGAAGGGCCTGAACATCGAAATGACCTATGATGGACTGCGTATTGCTCTCCCTTAAAGCAGTGACGCAACTTATAGACCCCACTACGTCAGTTAAAGCCATACTATCATCAGCATGAAGTCTTGCATCATTCCAGGTATGCGCGTCTACACCAGTTATTGACAATAGCAGCTCTACAGTACACGTATCTGCTGCCTTGGGTTCGCATCTACTCGATTGTGTCTGTACCATCCGCGTCCACAGTTGGTGTCTCCGATAATTCTGCGTTTGCATCGACCTCTGTCTTCGTTTCGGTCTCGTCAGACGGCGAAGAAATCAACAGGCCAGCTTCACGCATGATTTCGTCAAAGCCTTCGATTTCCTTAGTCACCGCGTTAGCAGCGCTGAGGGTAGCAGCCGATGGCACCGGGAACAGACGATGGAAGCATTTAATCAGATACGGCACGAGTTCAGCACGAATAACCTGCGAGAGAGCAAGACGTCGGACTTAAGACACTCCTTCTAGCAACAATTGACAGTATTTCGTACCTCATTCGTCGCACGAACAGAGTCTGTAAGTGCTGCTGCTCTTGCATTTCTCGGAGTCATAGTACTATCTCCACTTGAGGCATGCAGATCTAGCCCGTTCTCCTCGACAAAGTCGGCGATTGTGAGCAACATGGTGCCAATTGCACTTTGATACTTCTTGCCCAATCGATTCTGCAGCGACGAGATTGCACACAGTCGCAATTCATTCAGCGACGAAAGCAGTGCGTTGGTAAACTCGGCCAGCAAAGGGAACGACATCAGACAGCGTGGCGGTGAATAGTCTTCCCCATCCGAGGAAGTCGCTGCCGAACGGGAGGCGAAAGGGAAGTTACTGCCACCTCCATTAGAACGGCACGACGCAATGACGATAGGTGTCTTCGAGGACGTCGCAAATGAAGATGCTGCAAGTGAGTGAGCCTTCAGATTCTCCTGAAACTCGCGACAAGCTGCTCGCCAGTATTCTGTCATGAGGTTCAGCACGTGGTCCTCGAAATACACGACCAGTACAGCTCTGAAGTCGACACCGACACGACCCAGTGACCCTCCAAAGAATAAGCTCTGTTCGAGAATTGTGGCAATCGAGCTGAAGTCATCGATCTTTGGTAGTTGCCTGGCCGCAAAGAAACATTTAGCCAAGGGTTGATCGTCGGATAGATGGACTATCAAACGTACTTCATAAGAATCTGGATAAAGTTGGCGACCGTCGCTGTAGCCCAGCGGCACAGCGGAGGATCCACCTTGCCATCAACATTCTACATACACAAACAATATAGCCAATTTGTGAACCATTGCACTAGACAAGACATTGCCTTGTTGCTTGACGTACCTCGCTGCCAAAGATGGCCGAATACTGAGTGATCAAGTCAAACCAGCTCGTCCGCTTGATGTCGATGACTTGGATAATCTACAACCAGTAATGTAAGAGATCGAATTCACTTAAATGGGATCAGTTGAACTTATATGATGGACGTACATATTGATACGGGTCAGACGATGAAATGCCTCGGCTCAAGGAGGACAACCACACATTTCTGCAGGCAAGAAACTCCTCCTTCAGCTGCTTCTCGTACTCCAACAGACCCACCCCTGCAGCTCCATGTTTCTCGATGAGTGCGTCAAGACGACGGAGATAACCCACAATCCGAACACACAGCGCCAGCTGCAGGTCTTCACGCAGCTTTTGCAGCAATTTCTCGCGCATGATCCCGATCATCTCCGCCACCTCGCGCACCAAGCAGTCAATAACGACATTGCGCGATGTCTCGGCGTTCTCATCCGCTTGGAACGCCTCGTTGGCAAACTTAATCACGTCCAGGGCCGAGTCGAATAGCTCGTTGTGGATGCATGCCTCCAGTAGCTGCGGGATCTCCAGCAGCTCCGTTAACTGATTAAGGCATACAACAATAAACGCAATACTTGCAATATGAGTGACAGAGAATTCTGCAATGGAAAATATATCTCTCACCTGCAAATAGTGTTCGAAGACGAACTGGATGTCACCGTGCTTGGCCACGACGTCCGCCACCTCCTTCTGGAACTCGGCGCAGTATTTCTGTAGCTCTGGAATGGCGGCTTCGATCTTGGTAGTCTCCTCCTTAAGGTCCGCTAGCTGTGTGACAGTAAAAAGGTATTGTGAAGGTTTGATTAGAAGACACGCGGAGTAATTATTTCGGGATGATTGAGGAATCTAATGTACGTACGTCATCCTTGACAATTGCAGCGCACTGGTTGCTCTGGATGAAGACGTGGTAGTTCTTGAGCACCAGACTGCGCAGCTGCTCAGCTGTGTTGTCCGCCTGGATCTGCAGCCGCCACGGCTCCTTCTTGAGCTCTTCGAGCGAGCAGGTCTTTAGCGACGCCTGCATCGTCACGGTAATTCTTGAGGAAGCTTAAATATTATGTGGCGTACATAGTTTAATTCTAAAAAATGATATCAATTTAGAGACACCTTTGGATATCTCTTACTTAACTAGTAACTTGTACCAGCAACAGAATCCTGAAGCTTTTTTCAAGCGCGGACACTTCAGTGCCACAAAAAGGATATTATACCGGCCAAACCGTTGTCTTCACAATGCTTTGACCTATGGCTATGATGACCTCTATCTCAGTACAATGTGCAACTTGCAACAATGCCACGTTGCCGATGTGGATGATCACTTCGTGAGCGATGATGGTACAGGCAGGATGAGCTCGAGGCGGGTCGTCAACGTTCATTTTGGCACTGCGAGTTTACCCCATGAACTCGGCGTGAAAAGTTCAAACGGGATCCGTCGTGAAAAGTTCAAACGGGATCCGCTTGGGTTACATACTCAAGAAAAAGAAGTGAATGCGCAAGCTACAGATACCCGACGACAACGCTAGCTTCTTTGTCAGCATGACTCCAGATCTAAGCAGCAATCGAAGCAGCAAAATCTTCTGTAGTTGGCGATTTCTTCGGACCTCGACACTTGGTACCAGCTGCGTGGCAAAACTGAAGCAGGTTGAAGACGTTTCGCAACTTCAACCCCTAACCCGTCGTTTACGTGTCACTCTCGTCCTCGCTATATGGGTTTCACTATGTTGCTTGTGACATATTTACATTCATACTGAAGCTCATATGTACGAGTTCAGCAGCCTTATCTGACTGTTGCCCCGATCTGCGACTTGAAACGCAACAATGACTGTGTACCGGGATCGTGTCTGCAGGAAGGTGCATGTGGCCGCGCCGTCGTCACCCTCGCGGCTGCATTGCAAAATATCCCGCAGTCTCCTCATTGTCAATTTCACATCGGAAGAAGCACAAGCCTCCGCTCTCAACTCCACTCTCCCACAATGCTCACTCGCAACATTCCTTTGGTCTCGCGCTCCGTCGGCACAGTCGCTCGCCGCCACTTCGCTGCCGCCACTGCCTCGACTAGCGTCAAGCGCGTAAAGATTAATGGCCATGGACACGAAGCACAGCAAAGCGGCAAGCTCAGCTACGTGCCCGATGGCTCGGACGGAAGATTCTACATCGAGCAATTGTCAGTACTTACATGTGGCATCGACGCCCCCTCTTTATTTGACTAACGCCGCAAATGTTTTGCTTTGACAGGGATGAACACTGGCGCTCGGCTGTGGCAGGACAGAACTTCAAGAAGGACGATGTCATTGGCTCGGCACCCGGCACTACTGTACGTTGGTAGCGGTCTTCGATGATGATAAGCTTGGATGACTCACTCTTGCGTTGTATCCTTGATACAGTATCCGAAGCCCACCCGGTTCACGGTACAGATCACTCCCGACAAGCACATGGATTTCACTGGTGGATTGGAGTTTGTAAACCACAGTTGCAGCCCCAACACGCGTATCGACATGGCCGAGAACGAAGCCAAGGTATCGTTCATCGCTATCAAGCCGATCAAAGAGGGCGAGCACTTGACATTCGACTACTCCACCAGTGAGTGGGACATGGACGAGAAGTTCGACTGCCGTTGCGGCGCACCAAACTGCCGTGGTCACATTGGCGGAGCCAAGTACCTCAATGACGACGAGGTGGATGCTCGCTTACCATACTTCACGTCGAGCGTATTGCGCCAGTTACTGAACCGCAAGCTGACCAACTAAATCACGGTGGTGATACCAGAACCAATGTGACTTTTCTCAATGTTACCAAAGCTTTGCGTTATTGATCACCAGAGCTTGTACAAATTTATAGCGGTAAATAGACGCTAACGATGACGAAAACTAAGAAAATGATTGTCATTTGCAACAAAATCTCTGGATTCACGATCGTGTAGTGCTTGGTGGATACTTTTCAGGGTTGGAAGCAAGAACCTGCTTCCATTTCTCCAGTGTGTCAATCGCGCCTGTGAGCACTTGTTTGTCCTCAACACGTACACGTACTGCGAACGATAGACGAGGGTTCGCTTCTGTTTCAGTTTTAGCCAGGGTCGCTTCGTCCTCTTCAAGGCTGTCGTAGAGAGAATTCAAATGGTTAGTCAAAATCACAACTACCCAGCAACAAAAAAACACAGAGCATACGTTGTTGGATAGTTCGAGAGCTTGCGGCGACAAGTAGTCTGTAAGTTTTCGTACACAGCCAATTCATTGCGCACGCTAAGGATCGATTTCTCAAAAGCCTAAAGAAAAAAGCGAACAATCTGTCAGTACTCCATGTTTAGCATACCAAATACCGCAATACGGAGACAACAAACCTTTTTGTACATACGAATTTCCTGTTCGTTCATCAGAACCACACGCAGAGTAGCAAGCAATCTCTCATCGACATCATTTTTGAAGAGGGTGCCGCAAAAATCGTATGTCTGGTCGCGTGTGAGTTCGTTCGAGTCCAGGACAGTTTGCTTCAACTTCAGGTACGGGTCGTTAGGTGGAATCTTCATCCAGAAATCCACCGCTCGACGAGGATTCTCCTTTGCAACGAATCCGTAGGAATACAGTAGCTTCGCGTTCGAGTATTGGCCGTAACTGATTTGCAACGCCAATCCCGCCACCACCTCCTTCGGAACATGGTGAGTCAACATCTGCGTCTTCTCATCGAATGAAACGAAGTCGTCCAATGGGTTACGCAAGCTCACGTCGTGGTTAAACATATCCATGGCTGGGCACAGCACACGTATGTATTTCGCTTCTCGCGTCACCCCAAACGCGCGACTCCAGATGACGCTCATGGCCCAAGTATAGTCGTCCAGTGTCAGAGTCGGTAGCGACGCAAAAATCTCGGGGAAATCCTCCGCCACAGCTTGGTGGATATTCTCAAAGTCCCTCTGCAGTTGCTTCTTCATCAACTGCGTCAGTAGCAGCACATTGGTGCCCTTTAATTCGTTCAGCTCGGAATCCGACCAGAAGACCGGAAGGTCGAACGTCGTGGGTAGTGACGCAATGAATGGAGCGAAGAATGAATCGTTGCTTTTGCTGCGCTCGTGCATCAAATGTAATGCTAGCACCTCGTCGTCCGGAATCTGTGGGTACTTTTCCAGTACGGGGGCAAGGTCGGATTTGGCAGCGGACTCGGTGTTCATCGTGAGCTTGAACGGAACACGCAGCGTTACTTGGCCGCTAGTCAACGCCTGCTTAGCGAACACACCATGGCCCTCGAGTTTACCGAGGTACCGAATGTCCAGCAAGCTGTCGACGCCTCCATGGGCCTTGAGCCACTCCAGTAACGTCGTCACCACTGCAGGTGAGTTCATGGTCATGAACTGATGGTTCACGGTGTAAATATCAATTGTTACAGTTGGTTCATTTTTATAAATTTGTATAAACTTTCAAAACGGATCATTTCGGTGGTCGTATGTCAAAGAAAATCTTCAGAGGCCGGCATCGTGCAATAAGTCACTGAGGATCATACTTGCGATCCGTTGCTGTAGTTCTTCGTCTTGCTGGATTTGTAGTGACGATAGGATGGATGTGTTCTTGGCTCGGGAGATTGGCGTACGAGGTCGAGTGGGTGGCATTGTCGTTGAGAGCTCCTCGGTCCTTCTGCTTATATCTGATTGAACTTTAGCCACGATGCTGCTCACGTTGGACGCGATGCAGTTTTGAGATAGTAGCACGTCAGTGGTGAGTCCTGTTTCGGCGCCTGATTCATCCGATATTAACTGGAGTTGTCGCTCCAGTTCATGTTCGGGTTGTGCTCGGATTATCAACAGCTCCTCGATTTTGGCTTGGACGTGGCGGTGGACAACTGCAAGCACCGACGCACTGTCAAGCGTACGCTCATTTGATAAAGACTGTTGGATTGCACTAAAGCAATCACAAGCGATGGCCTCAACGCTGTCGTAGAGGACGCGAGCGTTGTAGGAGTCATTACCGACGGCAAAACTATTGAGCGCTGGAAGACGAATCTGTTTATTCATTGAAAAAGTGTTAGAGAAACAAGTATTAGCCCAGGAATTGATAAATTGGAGTCGTACCTCTCCGTCAAAAATCTCTAGCTGATCCAGGATTCTTCGTGTTATGGCAAGATCACGGGCTCTTGGGTCCTGACGGGGAATGGGCATCTTTAAATCGGGCGTCGATTTGGCTGGTGATGGTGAAGTTGTTCCACTGCGTTTGATAGCAACCTGTGGGCTGCTGGTAGATTTATCCGTGGGCTGTCGGCGAGACCATTGCTGCAGCTCGGAGCTTATAACTTCGTCGAATACAGTTGCGAAAATTGCATCTGCCACACGCTCGCTTAGGTGTATCTTGTCAGTGGCATCGATTGTTTCGCGTTGTTTTTCTTCAGATTCGTTTTCGGGTTCTCTTTGTCTATCAACCTTCACAACTGATCCCATATATTTCGTTGGATTCTTGCTTGAGGATACTTGAGTAGGTGAGATTTCTGTCGATAATTCATCGTCTTCCTTGAAATTGAAAGAGCTTTCATCATGGAAGGAGTCAGCATACATCGCTGAATTTGAATCTTCAACGCTCGCAATTTCCTCCTCGTCAACACGTTCGCCCAAATCTTCGATAGGTGGCTCCATTCTAGTCGACTCTAGAATTATATTTTCGGAAGACTGATCCACATTCCAATCCGCTGTGTATCTGGAGTCAATACTGTCGTCTCCTACGTCACTCGTCTGAGCATTGGCATTGAGTTCATCGTTGACTGAAGCAGAGGGTATCTGCGGAATACCTTCTACACCTAATAGTCCGGTGTTCACCTCCTCCTGCGGTTTATCTTGGACAGTTCTTTTGGATCTAATGGCAGTCATTATGTCTGAGCGAAAGCAGAATACACAGTGTCAGTTTTCTGTATTCAAGTAATAGAACGTATGCAAACAAACCTTCTTCGACTTCTTGGAATAAGTCAGCGTACAGCAGATCAGTCACTTGGTCCACATGATCTTTACCTGGAGGAGCGTCAGATGGATGAAGCTCGTTGGACAGTGGTGACAGTAGATCTGCGCTAAGCAGATTCAACTGTTGGTCCGACACAATATCCTCATAATTATCCGATTCAGGGGGCTGGATATCAGTTTCGTGTTGAATCACACTGCTGCCTTTATCGTCTTTTTCAAGAGGGTGTGTATCCACTGAGGTGGTCTCATAAGATAGAGCTTTGTCCTCTGTAAATTCTGTACCGTGCTCGTCATCATCTGACTTGACACTTCCACTTTCAGCAGCTCCACTGCTTCCTTCGCTCAAACAACTCTTTGTTCCAAGGATACCGGCTGTTGATTTATACTCGTTGAAATCGCCAGACTCAGCAGCCTCGACGTAGGCATATCCTTCAAGCAAGTCGAATCCTCTAATTGTATGATCCCGTCTAGGCAAACTTGATTCATATCGTTCCTGATTGTGAGTGGGTTGTGCCTCCTCGATATAGTCAAACCCGAGCAACATATTACTTTCTTGTTCATATACTTTTTTGTTGGAGTTCCTGTCGACGAAGTTCTTCATCTCTCTCGCTTTGAGATGCATCATTTCCAACCGGTTGCGTTGTTGGCTCAATGCCAATGCCGCTTCGTCAGCACGAAGTAACCTCTGGACAGACTCCATCTCGTCCCATAGAAGTTTCTCTTCAGCGACGAGCTTCTCTCTACGCCGCTCGACTCTCATTTGCTTTTGAACGGCAAGTATTTCAGTCTTGCGGACTTCAATCCGCTGTTTTAAAGCTTCAAGTCGAGCGGATCGCTCTTCAATACTCTTTGTAAACGATTCCGCTTCGTCAGAACGTGACAGCGAGACTGACACTGAAACATCCAACAACCTGCTTTCGTTCGGAGCAGACTCAGCGTGATCCGGCGCATGTTTTGCAGGGCTCACAGGCTTCGAAACTTGTTCATCTTGAAGCTGCGCCTCGATATTTTCAATTGCTTCCGAAAGCTCTTCTTCTTTTGCACTCTCCTCCTTAGTAGGCTCTACAATCTTCGTGATTGCAACCTCAGCATTCGATCCAGTGGCTTCTTGTTCGCCAACAACATTGTCTGCATCGTCGTCAACAACGCTTTGAACTACATCCTCGTTAATATCGGATTGGGGACTGGGAACGTCAGATGTAACCTCAACACTTAAATTTTCGGCTTCCACTGCATCAGTTTTGTGTGCGGCACTGTCTTCCAAAGCCTTGTCGCTACCAACTTCTACTGTATGATGCTCACCATTCTGTACATCTTCAAACGACTCGGCGTCGTATTCGTCTTCCATAACCTCATCGCTATCAACTTCTGCCGTATTATGCTCGTCGTTCTGTGCCTCTTCAAACGACTCGGCGTCGTATTCTTCATCCTCTACAGCCTCATCGCTGCCAACTTCTGACGCATTATGCTCGTCATTATGTACCTCTCCAGCTTCGTATTCGTCGTCTTCCTCAGCCTCATCGCTACCAACTTCTGACGTATTATGCTCGTCATTCTGTACCACTTCAAACGACTCGGCACCGTATTTGTCGTCCTCCACAACCTCATCGCTACCAACTTTTGACGTATTAAGCTCGTCATTATGTACCTCTTCAAACGACTCGGCGCCGTATTCGTTGTATGATTCTTCAACTACTGCAGATCTGTCAATAGCGTTCTTGCCGAATAGTTTACTCATCACTGAAGGTGTTTGCTTTTTACGCTCCTTAGTAGAAGCTACATTTTCGCTGATCTTTAGAATTGGATACGTCTCCTGCAAGGCGTCAAAGTCACGAGCTAGATGCTGTGAAATCTCATCTTTTGCTCGACGCAGTTCACCCTGCACATCCACTCCAAGTGCCAGTTTCGCAAAGAGATCCACTCGTCGCTTCTCTTCTTCGCGACGAAATACCTCTTTTTGCTGACTTAAAATCCGCTCTTTCGCCCGCAGCAATTCTTCGACTTTGGCTTTCTTGTTAGCTATTTTGTTTTCTTCAGAGCGAGCGTTGAAAGTCGCATTTGCCGCCTCTTGTAGTGCCGCAACCTCGGCGACTAATAGATTTGTCATGGACGAATCTTCGGAGCTCGAATGTCCCACTTGAACGCCTACAGATTGCTCTTCTAGTATAGGCTCAATTCGAGGCAGTGTAGACTCTTCCAGATGTTCACTTTCAAAATTATCAGTCGAGTATTCCCTTTCATCCGATCCGCCAATTTCATCACCAGAAGCACGGGACTCATGCTCACTATCACTCGAGATTTCACCAGTATCAATTGCCTTCTCGTGTTCTTCATGCTCTTCAATCTCCGACTCATCTACGGCCGAGTTATTAGCTAGGTCAGTAGTTTGGCCTTGGGTATTCTCACTGACAGACGCGAAGTCGTCATCGTACTCGCTATCACCGTGTACACTGGCTTCGTTGTCTTCTTCCCCTTGTTCAACAATCTCAGTATTTTCAATTATTTCAGCTTCGACGACAATGCCCTTATGGGCAGAAAAATCTTCACTCATCGACACAAATGTGTCGTCTTCGTATTGCTCTTCTTCATATTGTTCTTCTTCCTGCACAGAAACTGACTTGACTTGATCATGCTCATAATCATCTTCTTCTTCGGCCACCTCCGACGTCCCAGAAACGTTACTGGGTTCGTTTGTGTTGTCTTCTGTTTCAGCTTCGACAATGATGTCCTTTTGAGCAGACAAATCTTCTCTCATTGACACAAACTTATCCTCGTATTGTTCTTTCTCCTCCTGCACAGAAACTGACTTGACACGATCATTTTCTTGCTCATAATCTTCTTCTTCGGCCACTTCGGAGATTTCAGGCACGTGATTGGGTTCGTTTGTGTTGTCCTCTATGTCTAATTGCTGCGAAACAATGACATTTTCTGTTTCAGTTTCGACAATGATGTCCCTTTGGGCAGAGAAATCTTCACTCATTGACACGAACGCGTCGTCTTTATATCGTTCTTCCTCTTCATATTGCTCTTCTTCTTCCGGCATAGAAACTGACTTGGCACCATCACTTTCATGCTCAAAATCTTCTGCTGCCACTTCTGAGGATCCAGGCGCGTCACTGGGTTCATTATCATCTACGTCTGATAGCTCTGAAGCACTGGATCTTGACTCTGCTTCGACATTTGTTTCACCACTCTTCTCTTCAACAGAATCTCCAGCGGCTTCCTGACTCATTCCACGGACATTTGCTTTCATTTTAGGTGAGGACGCCTCAAAATCATCATCATAGTCCGTTGCTACCGACACCGACTCATCAGCTTTAGCTTGACTCGATTCATTGTCGTGAACTTCATCATCAATGTCCGCACTCACTGCCGCACTCTCTTCAGCAAAACTTTCCTCATAGGCAACGCTGTCTGCTACACTCGACTCCATGTAATTGTCATCCGCCTGGTCAGAGAGCACGGATTGAATTTCACTGTCACTTTCATTTTCACTCTTGGAAGTGCTGTGAGTTAGCGATTCCGCTACGGAGGGAACATCGGTGGCGCTTGTTGTATCGCGAACCTGCTGGCCTGCATGTACTTGGCTCTGGTTCTCGAAAGTCTCGTCATAAACGTCATCCTCTTCCTCACTCGCGTATTCCAACTTATAATTCGATTCGGTCACGGGAGATACTTCCATCTTTTGCTCAATATTATCGTGCTGAACTGCAGCATCAACACCAAATCGAATCGGTGACGTAGATGTATCAACGCACAGAGCTGCATGGGTAGCAGCATCAACGCGTTGCGAGGACTCTGTCTGTACGCTGCAGTCTCTCAAATTGGCTAGTTTCAGTTCTTGCTCCAGTCGAGCCTCAGTAGCAACTCTCTCCTGTTCTTCCACTTGTCGAAGTGTATCCAGTTGCTGCATCACGTCTTGCATGTCACCGTCAAACTTTTTCTCCAGCGTAGCGTGATCCAATGCGAGTTGATGAGACGTTGCGTTATTCTCCATCTCTTCTTTAAACGCCTGTGCAAGCGTGATGGTTTCAGCTTGTACTGTCTCCAATTCGTGAGCGTGTTCCATCATGGACAACTGGATATGTGCGTCGAAGATTGCTTCTTGGTAGTCTACAGCTGCCATCAGTCTCTTTGACAGAGTTCTGGGCGAATGCACCCGAGGTGGACTGTCAATACTTTGCTCATCATCACGAAGGCGAGATTCTCGCTGAGCTACGAGCTCCGAGTCGTCAATTTCAACGCGAGGC
>NW_008649001.1:876684-877267 GCF_000247585.1 Phytophthora nicotianae INRA-310 | reverse complement strand
GCTCAATCGAGCTGATAGTACTGCTGCCTTTTCTCTCAGCTCGAGTAGTTTTCGAATTCGTTCTTCGGCTTCGGGGTTTTGACTTGTCTCCTGTTCTGGTACTGGGTTTACTCTAGGTTTTTCCTCAAAATTTACCAGCTCAGTGTCGACATGAGACGGATGCTCGAAGGTCTCCATAAAATTAGCAATAGCTTGGTTGTTTTCGCTATCTAGTTGCGGTTCACCAAGTGCCAACTCCAACTCCTTCTCGCTTCGACTGGCTTCCGATAGATGTCCACATTTTGTGGGTGTATCAATGCTGATGTCGGGCATTATTGGACTACTACCCCGGGCAGCAACTACTGTCATCTTTAGCAAATCATGTGTAGCTACTGGGTCATCCAATTCGTATACCTCATCGCTACCAACTTCTGCCGTATTATGCTCGTCGTTCTGTGCATCTTCAAACGACTCGGCGTCGTATTCTACATCCTCTACAGCCTCATCGCTGCCAACTTCTGACGCATTATGCTCGTCATTATGTACCTCTCCAGCTTCGTATTCGTCGTCTTCCTCAGCCTCATCGCTACCAACTTCTGACGTA
>NW_008649001.1:872705-874019 GCF_000247585.1 Phytophthora nicotianae INRA-310 | reverse complement strand
ATTCCATCTCGATGACGTACACTAGTTCGGATGTCCTTGAATCGAGGTGGTGCTGACTCCTCTTTGCTGTGATCTTTTTCTTCATCTTTATTAGCTGTAGATTCACCACGGCCGCGACCCTCTTGGGTCTCTTGAGTACGCTCTTTCTCAACTTCAGCCATGATTTCCTCTAGTCGTTTGTACTGTGACGATTGCAGTTCGTTCTCATCGCCACTCGACTGCGCATCGGCGTCACTATCCGCCTCGTTGAGCACTTTTTTGCCGGTTATGGAAGCCATCACAGCCTTGAGCGCTAAATCTTCCTCAAACAGTTTCTTCTTTTCTGCTTCTATTCGTTCTTGTAGTTCCTTTTCTCTCTCGCGTTCTGATCGCTCAAGCTGTTCATGGTACAACTTTTTAGCTGCTCGATCGATGACGCTTAAAGAGTCATCAGTCTCACGAATAAGCCGAAGCAAACCTGCACTAGGGTGGTTAGCTGTACTACTCTTTTTCCGCTCATAATTGGCACCTCGAACTGTTGCATAAAGTTTTCTTTGGGGCCCGAGCACCAAAAAACTCTCCAACTCTGACTCTTCATCGGAATTCGGACCATTCTTTACACTCCCTTCAGTTTCTTTCGTACTATGTGAAGGTGTTACTTCTTTGGTCTCATCATTGCTTCGAGCGGAGCCTTCTTCGTTATCATTCATCTCTTCCCCGTAATGTTCAGTCAAGTTGACAAACTGTTGGTTTCTTCGCAACTGGGGCGAAGCTGAAGTTGGCGACACTGCTGATGGTGATGAACTTGAGGAGCTCGACGATGATGAACTCGATGACGCTGCTCTCATTGTTTGTTTGTCAGGTGTTATCTTACTTTGTTGTTGAACAGGCCACACAACCCCAATGCTGTGAACTCCAATCGATCGAATATCTATTTCTTCGCCATCACCATTGACATCGTACATTCCAAAGAAATCTAATGCACCGACGGATACCTGATTATGTTGTACATCTTTCCGGGTTGCACTAGTAAACTCTGTGATATCGCGTTCTCTTGAAGAAGTCTCAGCATGTCTGCTGACAGATCGATTACTTCCAGTCTCACTGTCGCGATTAATGTCATCGTATTCACCTTCCTCTCCATCGTTTTCATCATGTTCATGCTCAGATTGTTCTAAACGAACGCCATCGTCGGCCAGCGCAGTGCTTGGCTTTTCACTTGTCGGTTCTGGGAATCTATGACTAGCATGCTCGGTGACGTCATATGTTTCGAGAATGACGCTCTGCCCCCCAATCTTTTTTGATGACTTCATAGTAGCAGTATTGCCCGTTCGG
>NW_008649001.1:869681-872039 GCF_000247585.1 Phytophthora nicotianae INRA-310 | reverse complement strand
TTTCTTTTGACAGCATGATGTTTGTCAGGTGAACTAGTACCCCCATCGTCAACAGTGGTGATATTCACGCCATTTGCCTGATTTCCCTGCTGTGTACCAGTAACACTTGACCTTGGTGCCGATCCCATTAAGATGGACGTACTTACACCCCCTTGAGGACGAGAACCTTCACCTTTAGTCTTCTTTTTCCGCTTTGGCTGGTGTGGGTTTGCTGAACGACTTAAGCGTGGTACCGGAGGCTTACGTTCTGGAAGACTTGGTGCACTCTCGGAACGTCGACCAGATTTTACGCGTCGTTCGTTCATTTCTGATGAACGTATCGCTCTCGCGCGAACAGCTCTCTGGTTTTGCAGACGAATTGCGTCGGACATTTTTTGAAGCTGTAGCTTCCGCTGTTGTAGCTGTTCTTTACGTTGCTGCTCTGCACTCTGATGTTCACGTAGATCCGATGCTGCTGCGAGAACGCGCTCACGTTCTACCATTTTCCTTTTCTTCTGCCCAGTAACAGTATTGTGGCTGTGTAACAAGTGCAACTGGACCATGTCGATGGATGGATCTTCATAAATATGATCAATTGACGAGTCCACTCGCTTCCACGATGACTCTACCTGACGTCTCTCGGATAATGAATTATCAGGCTTGGGTGATGGCAATGCGCGCTTATGTGTAGTACGTTTTTCTTCGCTCCTAACTCGCTCTGGTTTGACAGTAGTTAGAGATGAACTAGTCGTCGTAGTCGTATGTGGGTGTGAAGCTACGTGATACCGTGTTTGTACAGTCCTCTCTGATTCGGTTGCCTCTAGCCGCCGTGTAAACAACGCCAGCTCTCTTGCGGTGAAAGAACTTTGTAGCTTAGTGAGTGAGGGCATACTTGACACGAACATACCCTCACCAGCGCTTGGTAACGCTAACGTCGTTCGACTAGATGATTCCAGTGGGCGAGAGTTGTTGGAATTGGGCTTCGATGCATGCTCTTCCGGTACAAGCACCGATACCACCTTCTTTCGTTCTTCAGGAGGCAATAAATCCGTTGCGGATGAATCATCATGATCCCGAGTAGATAGCTCCACCTCGCTGGATTGTTTAATTTTCGTGACGCTTGTCGCCACTTGCTCACGTACTTGCGAAGTCTTTCCCAGTAGCTCAACCTGACCGATGGAAGCACCTTCATCAGATTTGGATAATTCCATCCGATAAATTTTCATCTTTGCTGAACGAGCTGAGAACTCTTTTCCCGATGAATGGCGACTGGGTTTGTTGCGGATCTGAGGAGAGCGAGCACTCAGGTGAGATCCCGTGACCTTTTTCACTTGGAAACCAGAACTGGACGAGTCCTCTGATACTCGAACCGTAGTCTATGATAGACAAAAAGCAATATTACCATCAAAAACAGAAAAAAGTGTATCCCGAAGAGCTATTGTGCACCTTCGAAAACTCTTCTTTACGTCGAAATGGACTTCGCGGATGTGACTTTTATTTAAACAACCACGCACTGTTAATCGCACGGTTTGATATATAATAGCCCACCAAGACGCCGGAAAACTGAAAACTCACTTCCATGATCACACGAGGTGACAAAGTGACGGATGCTGCGACAGCTTCTTGTGACGCAGTTAGAGCTCGTCTGGAGGTTGCAGAAGAGAATATTGCAGGCACAGGTCTCCCGGATCCTCCAACGCGGACTTTCCCCATCTCTAGAGGCACCTGTCGTCCCGGAAACGTGCCAGAGCGGCGCACAGCGCTAGTATCTTGACGCCAATCACCTTCCATGGTGAATGATACTTCGTGGGAAAGGTCACTTTCACATAAGTGACCTTTCACCCAAGTATCGAGGGTTTGGTAGTACTACTACTACTACAAAGTAGTAGTATTGCCATCTGTTTGACCATGTCAAAATACTATAGTACTTAGCAAATCTTTTCAATGTACTAAGCTTCTAAGATGATATTATTACTACTATTAGTATTGTAAGAAGTATTGTAAGTAGTACTAGTTGTATAGTAGTATCAGATATAGGCTTAGAAATACGAACAATCCTCGTCAGGGTAGCATCTAAGTAAAAAAAATGGCTGTATAGGAGACAGCTCCATACCATTAAAACCTCGGTCGGAAACTACTGCAGTTAAGTAGTGTGAGAGGAGCCATGATGATCCAATGCTCGCGCATTGGATCATCATGGCACACCTCACGAACCGCACATTAAACACAGCACACACTACTATTGTAATACAACGACAAAACGATGCCCGCCAATGAAGCTAAAAAAAGAGTATGAATTGCGGCGATGTGAGAGGGTGTGACACCTTCAAAGCAAATCGATTTGAGTAAAAAAATTAACAATCCGGTTTAAAACGAAGC
>NW_008649001.1:867445-869581 GCF_000247585.1 Phytophthora nicotianae INRA-310 | reverse complement strand
GTGAGATCCCGTGACCTTTTTCACTTGGAAACCAGAACTGGACGAGTCCTCTGATACTCGAACCGTAGTCTATGATAGACAAAAAGCAATATTACCATCAAAAACAGAAAAAAGTGTATCCCGAAGAGCTATTGTGCACCTTCGAAAACTCTTCTTTACGTCGAAATGGACTTCGCGGATGTGACTTTTATTTAAACAACCACGCACTGTTAATCGCACGGTTTGATATATAATAGCCCACCAAGACGCCGGAAAACTGAAAACTCACTTCCATGATCACACGAGGTGACAAAGTGACGGATGCTGCGACAGCTTCTTGTGACGCAGTTAGAGCTCGTCTGGAGGTTGCAGAAGAGAATATTGCAGGCACAGGTCTCCCGGATCCTCCAACGCGGACTTTCCCCATCTCTAGAGGCACCTGTCGTCCCGGAAACGTGCCAGAGCGGCGCACAGCGCTAGTATCTTGACGCCAATCACCTTCCATGGTGAATGATACTTCGTGGGAAAGGTCACTTTCACATAAGTGACCTTTCACCCAAGTATCGAGGGTTTGGTAGTACTACTACTACTACAAAGTAGTAGTATTGCCATCTGTTTGACCATGTCAAAATACTATAGTACTTAGCAAATCTTTTCAATGTACTAAGCTTCTAAGATGATATTATTACTACTATTAGTATTGTAAGAAGTATTGTAAGTAGTACTAGTTGTATAGTAGTATCAGATATAGGCTTAGAAATACGAACAATCCTCGTCAGGGTAGCATCTAAGTAAAAAAAATGGCTGTATAGGAGACAGCTCCATACCATTAAAACCTCGGTCGGAAACTACTGCAGTTAAGTAGTGTGAGAGGAGCCATGATGATCCAATGCTCGCGCATTGGATCATCATGGCACACCTCACGAACCGCACATTAAACACAGCACACACTACTATTGTAATACAACGACAAAACGATGCCCGCCAATGAAGCTAAAAAAAGAGTATGAATTGCGGCGATGTGAGAGGGTGTGACACCTTCAAAGCAAATCGATTTGAGTAAAAAAATTAACAATCCGGTTTAAAACGAAGCCAGCGTTTGTACAAGATTTCTCGTTTGATTTTTCCAGCCAACTGACCCCTTCAAAAAAAAAAAAAAAACACACACACAGGACCATTTAAGAGCTGCCTAGAGAATGCGAATATTTAGCATTCTATCTCTGTACGGGTCTGACTATTTGAGACAATCTGGGTAGCGCGCATAAGAGATGAACAAATAGTTCTCGTAGACCTTGAAGTTGTTGCTGGAGGCTTTTTACGAATTCGCGTTTAACTCGATTTTTCACGATACTGTGCATTATACGCTGTTATCTATTGTAAGTAGTATTAGTTGTATAGTACTATCATATATCCTTGATCTCCAGAATTTGTATGCACCACACCAATGCTTTGGTTCATGTTCTACGTTTGGCGCGTTTGTGTCAAGGTAAACATCCGATATTTACCGAGAACTATTGTTTTTGGCTTTCGAGACAGTATCCCATGGGCAATTGCATCTTTAACGGACGAGGCGTCAATTCGGGGGAAAGTCACGCTTATCCCGAGATTTTCAATCTTCTTGTTTAAACACAATATAAAGATAAAGGCAGAAACACCCTACTTCCTGTCGAGTCTCAGTGAAGGTAAGCTTCACTCAAAACTTCTGACTTAGCTGGGTCAAGACGTCTTCGCTTGCGTTCTCTTCTCCGCCTAAACCCGAGAGCGCACAAGACAAACGACGCCTCTCCTTCGCTCTGTATTAATATTTCTCCTGTGCTAGACGACGCTACTGTTTGAGTCTTAGTCCGAGTTCAATCAGGGGAGAAACTACGGAGCACCGAACTTTGGAGCACCGAGACATAAACAAAACAATAGTGAGGTCACTAACACACCAAATTTGAAAACACGACGCCACCGAGCAACCATTCGTTCACCAAAAGTGGGCGGCCTCAATGAGGGCGCATAAAGGCTTCTATAACTGGATCACGACACTGTCGCCGCCGGCCGTATCGCCTCGAGGAAAACTGTTCGCTACTGAGGAACTCAATGGAGCCCACGATCGCGTAACGACGGAGCGATGGCTGCGGGATCGCCAAGGAAAATCTCTAAGAGAGAAGT
>NW_008649001.1:863327-865265 GCF_000247585.1 Phytophthora nicotianae INRA-310 | reverse complement strand
CCTTGGTATCGACTTTGTGTTGAACGGCATATCCTGCAGCAGTTCTCTCGAAGCAGAAGACGGCATTATAGGCCCCCTGTCGAAAAGTGGCGAAGATGCGGGCTGGAGACAAGCAGCAGTTAAGCACGTAGACACAGCGGACGTAGTCAGCATTAACGGCGCGCCCTCTTCAACAGGCTGTTCGTCAGGAGTTGGGTCCGGGACAGAGGATGAATGGCAAGAACGGCGAGCCTCCATGATGATCTTTCTAGCTTTACCCTTAGACAAAGGGATGGTTTCTGAGCGAATGTAGTCTAGAATAAATTAACGACGTCGTGTTTGCAAATATGGCGATTTTGTGTCACAACTGTTGGTTCTATTTATGTCTCGGTGCTCCAAAGTTCGGTGCTCCGTAGTTTCTCCCTTCAATCAGCTTGTTTTGAGATCGCCGGTACCAATCTTCATTGTCTAGTCGAAGAAGGCAGTGGGAGACAAGGTGCTTGACGAGGCAGTAATGCCACTTGACTTGGTCTTGTATGTGGGCAATATGTAGCGCATCCGCGTTGATTGTATTATTTAAATCTTTAGGATTATGGTACGGTTTACGGGACGTTCGTAAACTAATTTACATTTAGCAATCAGTGCAGACTTTTAATTTACTAATATCACTTTCCAATTTGCATCCTGCAACACAAGCTTCCTCTACGTTACACAATAACTGAGGAATTCGGAAAATGCACTAGATTCTCCCCAAGAACCTCACGATTTCGGAATAAATTCACCAAATCACAGTCGGATTTCTATTCCGAAGTAGATTAGCCTAATCGTTCTCTAGTGTCCAGGGCAATAAGTCCAGCAAGGGCACAGTGCCCTTGCTGGACTTATTCAGACGTAAATTTACCAAACAGATAGTATATTTAGTTTCCTACCTCTTGATAGTAATAATAGTCTATAATTTATCACTAAGTACAATCTGGAGGTTAGAGGTGATTTTGACTTGGGCTTGTAAGCTGACGGTCAGCGGGATACCTCCTTAACTAGACGGAATCATTATTTGGGATATCAGTCCAAAGAGGACTGTCTGTATCGATGACATTCAAGGATTATGATTGCTTCACGTACGTGATCACGACTATCCTCTGAATCACCGGTAACTCGCTCATTTCGCAACTGTCTCGTCAGTGCGCACACAGAACCATTCAAAGAGCTTTATCTACAGCAAACAACAGCGGCCTCATGAAGCGCCTCTTCATTTTCGTGATTCTTTCAGCGGCTTTCCTGGCAATCGGCGAGCCCGCTGGGGAACCAGGGTACAGAAACAACAAACTCACCGACACTCCATACCAGAGGCATTTGAGAGCCACGAGAGCGACGGACAACGACGCTGCCGCTGAAGAGAGAAGGCTCCAGACAAGTTTGTATGGCAAGCTGGGTAAGGCTGCGACGAAGTTGCTCATGCCCGAAAAAGTGAAGTTTGTGATCTGGAGGAAGGCGGGTTGGGATTACAACATTCTCAAACAACAACTGTTCAAGGGAGTACCGAAGGAAGTTTACGAGAAGGACCCTAGGTTTGAAAAGGTCTTGCTCAGGTTTGGCGCATACATGAGGTCGGTATAATGGTTACCAGATTTAGGTCGTAGCTAATCACGCCTTTTATCTTCCCTCTGCGAAAGCGATGCTTGAATTTCTTAATTGAGCGTGGTCATAGCACTTTAAGCATTGCGATACGCACGCGTCCTCTGTGAGGCCGACGAGCATTTAAGCTACTGGCACTGTCCACGGCGTACTAAGCGATTTGAAGAGTGGGCCTTACGATGCCTTGAGCTGTCTTGGAACGTTATTGATTTTAAAGTTACACCTATTGTAACATCGAATCTTTAGCCAACCTCATGTGTGTAACGTTAACTTTGTAGCACTGCTAATTTTACTACTTGTCTAGAAAATCCATTATCCCGCCTA
>NW_008649001.1:862488-863051 GCF_000247585.1 Phytophthora nicotianae INRA-310 | reverse complement strand
CATCCCCACCGTCACCACCATTCTCTCCCTCGCCCCCCACCACTGCCTGTTGAGATACCGTCACTACCATCTCTGGCTGCTAAACTTCCCCTACCGCCCCTTCCAGATGGACTATCAACACCGGTAGCAGCCCACAGGTCGAAGGCTTCATTTTATCTTCCGAATGGCGCCCAACAACGAAGGTATTTAGATGATATCGCTTCTGTCGAGTTTGAGTCTTCGGATGACGAAACAGTTACACACATTGCACGCGACGCTCGTAATACTAAAATTTCTCTACAAGTGTGGGAGACACGGGGCGAACTATGAATATTTTTACATCTAAGCAACAAATAATTTGTCGTTTTACTGTTTTCAACGTCCCGACTTTTACTGTCATTTTCCAGTAAAAAGTGAACATGCTCAATGTATGACGAAACATTTTCTTTTTATCACTTGAATGGTGCGCAAAGACTCCCGCGGGCTAGTTAAGCTTAAAGCAAAAGTGGCGAAGGAATGGGCAGTAGCGGTGTTGTACGTGTTCCGCCAATGACTTCTGAAATGGAGTAGCTGCCATGGCCCAT
>NW_008649001.1:859441-861106 GCF_000247585.1 Phytophthora nicotianae INRA-310 | reverse complement strand
GGCCAAGCCGCTATCTATGTTTAACTATCTACTCTAAGTTCAGCTTGAGTCAGGGTGATGCGAGACGACCTCACTACACCTGTAGCGGAACCATGTTGAGCCCCCACCAAGCGGGGCTATCTGGTGGCGTTGGAGCTAAGAACGGGATTGGCACCGGTTAGCCTCGCGGCGGAATCTCATCGAATATGTTTCCTGGTCCAATATGGTAGCGTACTTCTCTTTTAAAGCTGTCCACTGGGTTTGGGAATTCGTTGTCATCTTGGACGCAAAACGCAAAATGCATTCGGGTGACACGTCCAGCAGCTGAGGTGAAACCAAGCTGGAAATACCAGCCAACGCTACACTTAGAATACTTGAGTGACTCTGCTACTTTCTCAATGGTCTTGAGACGGTCTGGGTAGCGTCCGTAGTAGATATCCATATACTTCTCATAGTGCTTGTAGTTCGGGTTGGTTGTCGGGTCAGGTCACTTTTTCTTGAGCATATCGAACTTGAATTTGCTGAAGACATCCTCCGGCGTCAGATTATCCACCAACCACCGATTGTACATGCTGTCCTGCTTCAGAAGTTCTTTAGCCTCTTTCTTCTTTTCCTTTTGCTTTAGTGCCTCCAGTTTCTGCGCTTGTTTAAGCTTTTGTGCCGCCACTTTCTCTTTTGCTTTGGACTTTTCGCTGGGCCTTGGCTGCTTTTGACTCCAGCTTTCCCTTTGTCTTCTTTAAGGCATCATCCATCTTTTCCAATTCTTTTTGTGGCTTCGCAGCAAGTTTATCTTGTGGAGTCATCTTTTGCCTGGCTGCCCACTTCAGCTTCACGAACGAGAGTTCATTCTTGAGGCCATCCAAGGAGATCCCTCTTTCTTCATTGTTGGTTTCAGCGGTGCGCAGGAACCGAATGTCGTGCTTGTTGTTGCTGGCAAAACCAAGCGTATCTGCTGACGCGGGAAAATGGCACTATAAGGTAAAGAGGAATGCCAGTGCTAGTAGCAGAGTCTTGTACGGCCGCATGCGCGAGGTCCACCCATCACACAAACTCTGGAGCCATCCGGTGTTTTAATCGAGCGATTCTATTAACCAACTCAAGCAAAAATACAGTCGGAGACGTCTCCACACGCGCTGCGGTTGTAAGAACTCGTTCCGGATTTAATAGACCACCTGAACAAACAGCAACAGACCACATTGGCACATATTGATAACAAAGTTAGCGAGCTTAGCAACACGTTGGCAAATTTTTCTAGATTTTTCAAACAACTCACATCTGGCGATGCTGCTGTGCGCTTGTCTGTCAATTGGGGATGCCTCACCGTAGTTGCATCTTCCTCTGAAACTTCGGTAGCCTACAACGAGTCGCTACCTTCAACTTACAATGTGTCGCGGAGCCTTAAAACAGTCAACCGCGCATGGAGCCGTGGCGTGTATGGCGGGCCCGCTGTGCGAGCACTCGAAGAGCGGTATGGCTCCTCGTGGCGAAACTCGCCAGCAGAGAACCGTTTCTACTTCAGACGCAAACGAATCATCGATAAAGTCATTGTAGTTCCTCGCATCCAGCAGATTAGCAGCGAAAGTCGAAATTTTAGAGAAACATCGTCTCGAATGCCACCTTACGCTAAATGCACTGAGTGAGCGCCTCGGTAGTAAAGAGTAGGTTCTAGCACACGATCTTCATATA
>NW_008649001.1:857423-859341 GCF_000247585.1 Phytophthora nicotianae INRA-310 | reverse complement strand
CAGTCGGAGACGTCTCCACACGCGCTGCGGTTGTAAGAACTCGTTCCGGATTTAATAGACCACCTGAACAAACAGCAACAGACCACATTGGCACATATTGATAACAAAGTTAGCGAGCTTAGCAACACGTTGGCAAATTTTTCTAGATTTTTCAAACAACTCACATCTGGCGATGCTGCTGTGCGCTTGTCTGTCAATTGGGGATGCCTCACCGTAGTTGCATCTTCCTCTGAAACTTCGGTAGCCTACAACGAGTCGCTACCTTCAACTTACAATGTGTCGCGGAGCCTTAAAACAGTCAACCGCGCATGGAGCCGTGGCGTGTATGGCGGGCCCGCTGTGCGAGCACTCGAAGAGCGGTATGGCTCCTCGTGGCGAAACTCGCCAGCAGAGAACCGTTTCTACTTCAGACGCAAACGAATCATCGATAAAGTCATTGTAGTTCCTCGCATCCAGCAGATTAGCAGCGAAAGTCGAAATTTTAGAGAAACATCGTCTCGAATGCCACCTTACGCTAAATGCACTGAGTGAGCGCCTCGGTAGTAAAGAGTAGGTTCTAGCACACGATCTTCATATACTTTAACATTTGTAATATTTGTTTGTCATACACAATAAGAATATAACTTACTGATCTGTACCTTGTCAAGCTCT
Organism: Phytophthora nicotianae INRA-310; assembly: GCF_000247585.1. Taxonomy (NCBI): domain Eukaryota; phylum Oomycota; class Peronosporomycetes; order Peronosporales; family Peronosporaceae; genus Phytophthora; species Phytophthora nicotianae. The sequence goes on along the minus strand of NW_008649001.1, from coordinate 858,690 downwards.
ATGACGTTTTCCTTTTTGCTGAGCCACACCGTGCTTCCATTGAGCAACACATCAGCGTCCGTAAGCCTCAGGCCGTCTATAGGAGCCGCAGCGCTAGCCCATGATGGCCCATTGACCTAGGTAATAGCGGCCACCGGCAAGACGGCGTCCGTCGACATGGCCCTGGATATGGCCAGTGAGATGTAGCACAGCGTTGCCCTCAACCAGGACGGCTCGGCAAACAGCAAGACGCCGTCAACGTGGCACAGAACAGCCCGGCTAGGTGCAGCACAGCGTTGCATCAACCGGGAGGGCTCGGCAAACAGCAAGATGCCATCAACGTTGTGCACGACGGCCAGACAAGCTGCAAAGCGCCGTCAACGGTGCGCAGAATGGACCGGCAAGATGGGTCGGGCGATTGTTTTCCGAACTGCTCTGCCAATTTTTTTTTTTTGGCCACGTGTTAGAGGATTTTTGAATGAAGCGTCTGCTTTTGTTATTTTTGCTATCAGGTGGACGAGAAGATGACAGGAACGGTGCAATAGAGGGACGAGATTCCGATAATTACGTATATCGTGTCGATAGTCCTTGAAATCAAAGCAATCTCTAGCTAGAGCCGAATGGCTGGGTGATCAGAGGAACCAAGCTAATCTTCATTGGGTGTGGCAAAGATGGTGACTATGGTTTGCAGTGCGGTAGGTTATGGTCTGAAGTACATCGAAAAGCGAGTGGCCTGTCTAATAGTTAGCCAGATCGTAGCTTAGCGCTACAAGTTCTTAATCATGTAGGAGGGAGGGGCTTTTTCCGGAGGAAGTATAGGGGGTTTATCGAGTAGATTTGAAAAAGCGGTTTATTGAGGCTATTTCTGTAGCTGAAAAGGTGCTACCGTAAAACTTATGTGCAAACGGACGTTGGCTTTTTACAGACAGTTATGAACAACTAATCAAACGCAAGTAATTTGTTTACTCTGGTTTTCGATTGGCTAGAAATAGTCCAGGATAGATCTGGGCTGACCGGATGCACATAAGTTCTCCGGTACTCCAAACATGCCCTCCGCGCCACCCTGTGCTCCGATCAGAGCGACTTCCGCTTCCCCACGCCTCCAAGAGCCACTTGGAGGGGCGTAGTGCTGGGAAAAACGATGGTAACGGGCGAACAACGGTTGACGAAACTACCACTGCCAACTGCAGCCTCATCCCCACCGTCACCACCATTCTCTCCCTCGCCCCCCACCACTGCCTGTTGAGATACCGTCACTACCATCTCTGGCTGCTAAACTTCCCCTACC
>NW_008649001.1:840923-842572 GCF_000247585.1 Phytophthora nicotianae INRA-310 | reverse complement strand
GCTGGTATATAATGCTGGCCATACGATTGTCCGAACCGATTTGCTTACCCTAGGTTGCCGACAAGAAGGTTTAGTCGGTCTTGGCCTTCTTAAAGGCTCTTGCCCTCTTCTTATACGACTGCGAACGCTCCTGATCCGTCTGGTTTGTCTCTGGGTTTTGGACCTCAGCGGCAATTTCGTTTGGTTGGGATTGCTCCTCTCAACTAAGAAAAGTTAAAAGTCCAAGTGTCGCTGGCGAAGTGGGGACCCATCCTTATTCGCGCTTCAGTTTCTTCCTATAGACAAATATTATAATATTAAATATTGAGTATCCAAATATCCAGAGCTTCCCGGGCGCAGCACGGCATTAGTGTTCTAAATATTCTACAATTTTACCGCTGTTAAGAGCGCGCCTTAGGCTCTGGTTTCTCCGTCCGTGTCTGGGTCTTGGACTAAAATGTGAGCAATGCTATTGGCTAAACTGGACACACTCAAGATTTGTCGACGAATTGCCTACGGTTGCAGAGAAAGATGTCATACCCCATAATTTAATAGTATGCTATAATTGATGTAGGAATTACTGTAACTGATAGTAATGGGGTTCTCAAAAAGAATGTACATCTCGGAATAAAATCCTCTATTAATTCCCACCGTCAAAAACAGCCTCGCCTAGATTACCGAATATTCCAGAGATAATTGATTTGCTGTTGTTAAACGAATTTCATGATGCCAAGTGGTATGGTCATCCGGGTGTCGAACGAACACTCCGGCTCGTAGAAAAAGACTACTATTGCCGGAATATGGAACGTTCCATTCGAGCATACGTTCGATCCTGTGAAGTGTGTCAGACAACCAAAGTCCGTAATTGCAACCCCCCAGGATTTTGCGATCTCATTCAATTCCAGCCGCAAGGTGGACGCGTCTTGCCATGGATTTTATAGCAGCGCTTCTGGAGACGAAATCAGGCTACGATGCCATCATGGTAGTTGTAGATCGACTAACAAAGCGAGCTCATTTTCTAGCAACGACTACTATTGCAACATCAATGGAGATAACTCAACAGTATCAGGATCGTTTATTCGTGCAACACGGACTACCTGAAGAAGTCCTATCCGATCGTGATTCGAAACTAATGCCATGCGTTGCCGGGGAAGCCCTGGATATTTTTTTGCGTTAAAACTAAAAAAAATGATAAAAAAACAACATTAAAAATGTGCTTTCTAAAAACTATTTTTAAAAAGGTTTTTTTTTTTTAGTCTACTACAGGAGTCTAGCTAGGTGCTTGTTGGCTATGCGAAAAGTAATACATGAGATGAGGCAAAAGCTTATATCCTTAATACCGGCATCGGTTTAAAGCGAAATGCCCCCAACAAGCAGGAAAACTATAATATACTTACTATCTCCGCTCTATGTGCATTGCAGTACGGTCACGAAGGGAATGAGAGACCAGAGTGACGCCTTCGACGAAATTTTGAGTAGTATTCGGCCGAGGAAAAGCTATCGATGGAAGTATTATAGTAAAAATCGCACAAAACTCATGTTTTACTCGACTTGTCAAATTTTCGAGCGGCTAATACTCTCTCCTCCCCCACAGATTTGAGGTGAGTACAGCTTTAAAATATTTTTCAGAACCAATGGCAAATTCCATGACCACACCTTAGCAAGGCAAA
>NW_008649001.1:837846-839073 GCF_000247585.1 Phytophthora nicotianae INRA-310 | reverse complement strand
TGTTTGCCAACGAGTGGTTGGCAGAATTCTGCTAAACTAATTGGTTGAAAGAGATTGCCTTTCAACCAATAGGAAGTCGAAATGCACACAGACCAATCGTCTGTCAAATGTAACCGTTGGGGTATCTCACACCAACGTGAAACCCATTGTCGTAACCAAGTGGCTACATGTAGCCAATTGCGTGTAACCCCGTTACACCATCCTCCCGTTAGGATAAGACGTGCTAGTCTTAACACATCACTCAAGTATTGACAAGACCGTCAATTTTCAGGGAGAACCCGAGCTCACTCCGCGATGAGCTTGCTAAAGAAGACACTAACAAAAACGTCTGACCTCACCGCCGAACCCGGTACCCCTGTACGTTTGCAGCGCCATCAATGACGACGCTAAAGCTGCCAACATGCACTTTGATCCGTCTACGAATCAAAGGCCTAACTACTACATCATGAGCTCCGATGGTAGTCGCAGTCCCACCTGGAACTGCGTATGCACACTGCCGGTTCGGGGCAATGCGCTTGTTGAAGCGCGATATTCTCGGGTACACGACGGTGCGTGTACCGGTTTTTCTGTGCGAACTCCGTGCTCAATTTGAACAGCGAGATGCACCCTGTGCCAGTTCTCGCAGCTTTGTGCAGGCACTACGCCTGCACTCGGTTCTGGGCCTCGTACGCCCTCACCATATCCGGAACGTCCTCCATCAGGACGTTTTGCGGCTCCGACGTATCTCGATGGGGAGGAAATCGTTTCCAACGAAATCGGAAACGAGTCTAGTCTTGGCTCATCCTGGGGGCTTCAAAGTCCACTATCCGCTCGACAATTCAACGTGTCGAGTTGCGAGTCATCGACGCTAGATGACTCATGTTGCCATGCCGTTCAAGCATCTTGAGCGGACCGATGAAGCGCGGAGCAAGCGTACTTGCTCCGAAATCCTAAACTGCATCTCTAGGCAGGTTAACAGAACTAATGAACTCTTTTTGAATTCATTTGTGTTGTTTCTGCCGACATTGTCTGCATTCAGCTTCTGTCTATCCACAGAAGCTGCTATCGCGTCCTAAACAAACCGTATGACGGCTTGTCGGCGCTGGACAAAGTCCAGTGCTTGCACGTTGAATGGCTTATTCAACACGACTTTCTCCGCAGCAGGTTTGACCTGCGCGCTGGCTGTGCCCCGCACAGACGTGTCGTTGTTTTCCGCGGTGACTGTGCCCGGCACAGTCTTATTGTTGT
>NW_008649001.1:833303-834488 GCF_000247585.1 Phytophthora nicotianae INRA-310 | reverse complement strand
TTGTGTTTCGGGTTTCCTCCTAAAGTGATATTCTAAATGAAAGGTGTTTGCCAACGAGTGGTTGGCAGAATTCTGCTAAACTAATTGGTTGAAAGAGATTGCCTTTCAACCAATAGGAAGTCGAAATGCACACAGACCAGTCGTCTGTCAAATGTAACCATTGGGGTATGTCACACCAACGCGAAACCCATAGTCGTAACCAATTCCCTACGTGTAGCCAGTTGGTTACGACAACACCAACAATGATGAAACGAGTTCGTGGGGAGTGCACTCTTATTAAGCATGATGTGCCTGAGCTGTTGTATGTAGACGACACGGTCAAATTGTAAGGATGACGTAAAGTTTTTTTTAGGTCGTATTTTGTTGTGGACCCAGCTGTCAAGTGAGTACTGAGTGTTTCTTGTCTTGTACTAATCGGATTGCTACTATTAACCTGTAAATTACACGAAATTTCAGCTATGACATCTCTTGGTGGAGTCCGTAAACTTGATTTTTGAAATGTGACAAGGTTGTAGCATCGGAGTAGGCTGAAACATTACGTTTTGAGCGATAGCACTTATTTCAACTGTCATTTAGTAGCCGCACTCATAATCCATGAAAGTACACACGAAAACCATTTAGAGGCCTCTATGTTACGACAGAATTATTGACCATCTGATGAATTAAACGCCGTGTGTGCGAAATCATTAGCATTCACGAAACATTGTAGAAAAGAAATGCACAGTTCGAGCTATTGGTTTTACTACTTAGCTTGAACCCGACAGGATTGTTATAGCACGGAACGATTGGTTAATGATTCTACGTTGTACGTTATCACGACTGAGCGCAAAACATGCAGAAAAAATGGACATCATGACCGATCTCGAGTGAGTAAAATAGTAAGAGCTTCTCCCTGTGCCATAGATAGGAATATTTAATATCAGTTAATTAACCCCTCCAGCCCGGATGCTGCATAATGCAGCATAGCCTATCCACTTAAACTGAATATATTCAGTTTAATGAAATTTTGACTTGAAATTTGTATGCGTGTACTTTCCCCCGCCACACCAGTATACAAACTTGCAGATAGAAGTTTGTCAATTTTCTGTTTCCGTCTTTTTATTTTAACTTGAACAAAGAAACAGTTTTTGTCTAAATTTAAGTATCGTTTATTGAAGGTGGCTGGAGGCTGCAACTGATTTGGAC
>NW_008649001.1:828693-830018 GCF_000247585.1 Phytophthora nicotianae INRA-310 | reverse complement strand
TGGAAGTCTGATCCCGGTGGACAACGGAAGGAGTATACGGGTGCGGCACAAGCCACAAGCTGCCATTCCGGGCTCTCCATCGTCACCAGGCGCGCCAAACACTCCAGCGTCTAACAAGAGACGCAGGACAAGTGCATAAGTAGTCAGCTGAATATTAGACTGTCCCCAAGCTGCATATATATTCAACATAAGTTAAACTCTTGTTTTCTATTGATTGTTCGTTGATAGACGTATTACTGTAACACATCCTGAATTGCATCATTCTTGCGCTTCTTTGTGTTGCTAGCCGTGTGTTCGCGCATGTGATGTTCCTCCTACTTTCTATATTTGGGTTATGTATGAAACAAAACACGTACAAATCCGTTTCTAATTATTACTTTGTTCTGTAGTGGTGATACACCTTCTAATAATTGGTGCCTCAGTATGGGAAGTTTGATATTCAGAAATTTTGATAATCTGAACAAACGGAGCTTCCATTTCTGTTCAATGAGATTGGTGTGCTGCCCCGTCCATTTCTGTTTTAAGACGCATTATTCAGTATATATGAAGTGTAAAGTGAAATAATATGCAGAGTATATGCGTTTTTAGCATACTTTTGTAACTGCCCTGCTCATATCTGTCTTCCGCCCTACCCCAATACATACAAATGCCAAGGCTAATTAAACTGAATACTGAATATGAAAACACTTTTGAGACTCCGGGCTGGAGGGGTTAAAAAATAGTAGGCGGATATTCTTTACCAAGGAAAAAAAGAACCACCATATTAAGCCCACTAATAAATCTTTTTTTTTTTACCGGATCCTTAATTTTGCTGATCACAAGCATTTGAACTGTGCGCTGTGGGTTTTTCAAATGAAACCATTAATGCTCTCAACTATGAGTTATGGACAGCCATTGTTGCAGAGACGAATTTACGAAGTACACAAGAAATAAAGCAATAGCTATTGTAATGTGCAGTCTTGACTCTTATGCACGTTCAATTTCCAACAAATGATGCCCTTTGAAAGTTAACAACAAACATCTCGCTGAATTGTCGTTGCTATTGCTGAATTGTCCCTGACTTCATATATTAAAACAAGCGCAGGTAGAATTTGGTTACGCAAGCACGTAATTCGTTATTTATCTTACTGGTATAGTGCTAAGATTGGTTATCTTCCTAGGGTTGGCACGGCCATATTTACTTGCACTAAGGAACGAGGACGGCGTCCCTCTCTGCTTACAGCTAATTGCAGATAACAAAAGCCCTCCCCCCCCCGCCCCTAACAAAAATAAAATTCAGCAGTTTAAGTTTTGGAGTATGAATACAATGGAGCCCCCACGTCTGC
>NW_008649001.1:823992-824338 GCF_000247585.1 Phytophthora nicotianae INRA-310 | reverse complement strand
GAGTTACCTGACCTATTCAGCGTTGAGTTAGAGCACGAAGGCTATACAGAGTGTCGTGCCCTTGTGATGATCATGGAACAAGGGAAGACAAATCAGTATGGCCGCCGTGAATTCGGTTCATGCATGAGACACCGTAACGTATAAGTTTGCCCAGTTGGAGCGCTCGGATTTTTATCTATTTTACCGCTGGGGTGTACAAATGAAGAGATCCCTAATTTTCTAGTGCCAGAAGAATGGTACGACATTAAAGTACTGAAAGCAGGTAAAAACAAAACCACTCCGATGACATACCGAGCTCATTACGACGCTACTATCAAAGCATTTTCCGCACTTGGCATAAATCAAA
>NW_008649001.1:802661-822435 GCF_000247585.1 Phytophthora nicotianae INRA-310 | reverse complement strand
GACAACAATGGCTGTCGCGGAAGCGTGACATCTCTTGCTGTTGCGCTGTCTAAATCGCATCTTCCGAAAAGATCCCGGAGAAAAGCTCGGCGGATAGTACCAGCATCGCCGCACCCAATAAGAGAATGGTGTTGAACATCTTCGTCCGGAGTGGTGACGAGATGCTTCATTGATACGATACCGCCGTCGATTTCGAAGAGATTTCCCGTGTAGCCACTAGGCATATTCGTGAAATACTTGTACAGTAGTTCCGGCCAACCATAAAAGAAAGGGAGCAAGTTACTTCCATGATCTATAAATAGGGCTCTCACCGACTTGGTCTCGTTCATTTTGGCCACTATCTCGTTGGGAGCATAAAGGTTAACCCCTTTCATTTTGTTGCGGCACCATGCAACAACTCGGTCCGCGGCGTTATGCGAATGACCAGGAAGTAGAAAGAGTAGAACCACCTTCTTATAAAACACAACCGAAAGCATAGCATAGAATGCGAACACCGCACGTGACTTGTTTTGGCCGACGCAATTATCCATAATAACCAACAGAGTGAGAAATTTTTGTGGAGTCAAAATACCAGCTTTAATGTACCTTGTTCTTAGTTGCATGTGATACAATAGTCGCAAGCTGCAAAGCGCATCCGCCCCCTTTCCGCTACACCGTTCGTCATAAACCATCACATTGTTTAATCCATTTGTGATGTCAGCTATGACAAAGTTGTGCATCATCAGATTCGAGTTGAAGTAATCTGCTGCAGGCCGTTTGAAACCGTAATGAGGGAGAGCAAATCTACCTCCATAATCTTCGATTTGAATCTGCATCATCGGAAGCTGTTCGTGAATAATTTCCTCCCCCTGAATGGGTACCTCGGCATGATCAGCTATAATATTCTCAGGTAATATCAGGGACGGTTCGTGTGCAGAGACGTATTGCTTAATAAAAGCAGACATAGCCCGTCGTTGATTGATTGCAGCATTGACATGCATATTGTTTTCTGCTTCAAGCTCCTTACGGTCATCATCACTAAGATCCCGAGCTGAAAGCGCTATCTCTAGTCGAACACACGCGTCACAAAAGTCTTCTTTGGTACGGGAAAGTCGCACACCAGGGTAATGAAGATGCACGTACTGAGTCCACTTGCAGTACAGGATTACTCTTCGCTCAGCATCCTCTGCTTTCTTCTTATATCTTTCCCATAGTAACTTCCACGTAATCTTCGGCTCCACAAAATATTGCCTAGGACGCCGATGTGAGCATGGAAACCCTTCTTCAAGCTCCAATCTGCACAAGATGAAATAAAAAGGATACGTCGTCTTCACTGAATGCATGTTTTGGAGTAGTACCGCAGCGACGTGTGTGCAGCGTATCAATGCCGTTTTTAATTACTCCTTTTAATCTCTGTATCATTGAGCCTCCAACTCTGAAAATGGCGCGTATTTGTGCGTCTGCAACACCTTGCCGAATTAAACTAAGAACCATACCTTCAGCCTGGTCGTGCTCGGACCCTCCCCATGTAGAATCCAACGATCGGTAAATTTGTTGTAGTTGACGGACAGTCTCTTCTCCAAGTGTCTCGCGAGCACGGTCTATAGGTGACGACTTACGTGAAACCGCTCGACGGCGACTTGGTATCGTCTGAGCTGAGCCCCCAGGACCACCGGTTCGACGCTGCGCTCTACCGTCTTCATTAACACGACTGGTGCTGATCATCCCATCTATGACTCCAGTCTGGTTGGGTACAGGAGTGCTGTGATCAGCGGCTAAGGGTGCTGGGGCAGATTCCTGGTTGCTCATGAGTTCACCGAGTGGAACCACCAGAACGACTTTTGGATAAACCAAAAATAGGTATATAAAAAAATAATTCCCATCAACGACTTTTTTTTACGGTGACCCGGGTCACCGCCAAACGTTTCATATGTTACAGACTTTATAACTACTAGCCGAGTATGGGGACTGCCTAAAATTGTGTACAACTTCGGACAACACCCCAGAACAAAATGACAGAAACGAATCCATTGATATGATCAAAAGACTAGCATGGTCAAGATGATGTGTGTGTGTGTGTGTGTGGGGGGGGGGGGGTTAATAATAAAAGAAGTCCATCAAAGGTAATGTGCTCTATATTCTAGCGTTGATTTATATAATGACAATGTCGATGATGGGAGTGTGTGAGCTTAGTAGCAAATGAAGGGAGTTATTCGCGGCAAGAACGGCGGTATGGCGTGCTAGTTCGCATTGTGTTAAATAAACGATTACTCGATTCACCCGCTCACTCTGAATTATTAGGTATGTAAACCATAATCGCGCACGTAGATCGTCTTCCACTGAGACCACCTTGAGTTTCGATCGTACTCCCAAGGACGCATACCCGACAATCTGAGGAACCTGCCGCGCAAGCTCGCGCGGAAACGCGACTAAAAGGATGAATCGGAGGTATTTACTGTAATGGTTGCAGATTTATTACTAACGTTTTGTAACGATTGGTCTTTTGTGTTGTGAAAAAAGCGTGCATTACGTGTTGCTCAAGCAACCCACGCTCGTACTTCCAAATTGAAGAATCGACACCAGAATGATGGCGAAAGCTACGCAACGCAAGTCACTCCGGGATTAGGGAGGGTTCTACAGGGGTAGCTCTTGTGCTGCTAAAGCGACTGTGAGGTTAGGATTTGTTTTCAGAATTTGAATAAGTTGGCTGCGCGCTACTACATGCCATTTCTTTACTTTACATATTAATCGTTTTAGCGTTACTAGTGTTGTAGGCGTGAACGGCTATCGTTGTATGGTTTGCTGGTCTACACTCATGACACACGACACACAGAAAACATGCTGCAACAGCCACGAAATAAATACTTTGGAATAATTCTATACTGCTGCCATGCTAACTCAATTTCCTGAGATGCTGCTCTTTTCTGTTAATGCTAATTTAAGTGTACAATGTTATTAGTTAAGTAACAAGAATGTAACTTTGCTTTCTGAAGTCATCATTCTAACAACTACTTCCTCTGGAAGGAAATGATTAAAATAATGCAATATGACAGTGATGGAGTTTTATTTTGTGTACAAAGATGATGTGTTGAGTAGTATCTATTTGACCAGGTATTTATTGACACTTGAACAAGAATGGCCTACTTGCCTTTTCGAGGATGGCAAGGGCACTTGTATAAGCATCGCTGGTCCATCGACAATGAAGCGAGACTGTTGAGTGTACTGAACACAATGGAGTTCTACATTGGGACTACCTGTTCATTGGTGAATCTTTCGGCACAAGCAAGTACCTGCTAGTATTGAAGGACCACGCCACTCACTTCTGCGAGCTGGTCGTGTGCGATACAGTGGACAGCGCTGTCGCAGCGGCAGCCATCCTCGACGGCACAGCCGATTCAGCGCACCACCACTGTGGGTTAGCGACGATGGTTTTCACTTCAAGAATGAGGTGGTAGCAGAGCTTTGCAAAAGGTTCAAGAGCTTGCATACATTCACTCTAGTCTACAGTCCATGGATAAATGGGTCAGTGGAGCGCGTAAATCACGACATCCTCCAAGTGTTGCGAGCTATGATCCTAGAGTACAAAATCTTTACTAGAGATCGAGTTTACCTCGTTCCGCTAGTGCAAGCTAGTATAAACCATACGGCGTTGCCGTCACTGGGCAACCGAGCTCCAGTTGAGCTGCTCACCGGGCTACCGTGTCCGACTCCGCTGGCAGAATTCTACCATGGCGGTACTAAGAAGTTGGTTACCCTGCCAAAAGACACTGCAGCCATCTCCCAGCACATAGCGGTATTGCGAGACAGCATGTGCGCAATGCACAAGCCCATAGCAGATCAAAAGCTGAAGCAACGGCTCATCAACAAAAAGGAAGAGCGGGGCGACAACATTGTGGACTTTGACGTGGGCGACTATGTACTTCGTTCTCGTGTCGAAGAAAAAAACGGCAAGAAGCTACTAGTTACGTGGCAAGGTCCATACAAAGTGGTCCGTGCGGACGTTCATTCATTTCGGGTGAGTCATCTCGTCACCGGGGATGAGCTAGATGTCCACCCATCACGTCTCAAGTTCTGCATGGACAGTAGTTTGGACGTCTCCGAGAAAATAATCGAGCATGTGTCCGCCCAAGGCATCATTTTGACCATATCAAAGCTGAAAAAGTATCGTTGGAACTCCTCAATAATAGCGTATGAGATTCTAGTAGGCTGGAAAGGTCTAGAGTCTGTAGAAGGCTCATGGGAACCACTAAGTTCTCTAGCTAAAGTAGTCAAGGTTCTACTCGATCAGTGCATTCAACAACAGGACCCTAAGGTACGCAAGTACTGGAATGACAACCGTTTCAAATTTTAATAAAAACGTCTGCATACTTTAGCCACAATCAATATTGCCCAGCAAAGATCAAAATTTATTGATGCTACGAAGTAGCTTAGTTTGTTGTGAATATGCTGTACTAAATTCATGGCCTTATTCACAGTATTGACTGCAATAAGAATTTGCAAAGATTTGCTTCAACTGGTTGCAGTTGTTATAGTTATGGCCAAGCCATTTCAACCGACGACCAGTGATATCACGTTACAAAAATGCGAGATTTCGACAGTCGCACACAATCACGTCATATAAACAACAACACCGTGTCACAATGACATTATTGATAAACAATTACTTCTACCTGAACCAGGCTTGGAGGGACAGTAGAGTGGTTTAGGAGCAGGAACGTGTACGAGTTGTAGACTGGCGCCAATTACACACCCCTGGTCACACGGCAGCACACGCTGGTTGGCCAGTAACGCATTTAGCAAAGCGAACGCGAGGATATCCTCTTTCCTAGCTGTATACTACATTCACGAAGCACACAAGTCAGTCAAAATGCTCGAGGAGAGCTTAGTTCTCACAGCAGCTATGCTGGACCTCGTCCTCGTCGAGGACGCCGCTTTGCTCATCGCCCGACCCCCTGTGCCAAGGCCCGTCCTCGCACTGAAGGGCAACTTCAATTTCAAAGCATTAAGCGACGGAGACTGTCGTTTTAATTTCTGGTTCTGGATGCGTGACGTAATTCGCCTGCACAAGTCGCTACGGCTTGAAGAAGACTACAAACTCCCAAGCCGCCTTCGTGTTGGTGGAGTTGAGGGGCTCTGTGTGATGCTGCGTCGGTTTGCATACCCCGGGCGGTACGGGGATCTTGGGGTGCTGTTCGGCAGGTCTCCCACGGCCTATGCCTGATCTTTTGCTACATGGTGGACCTCATCTACGCTAAGTGCAGCAGGCTGCTCTCTCTTGAGGGTGGCATATTGAGCCCATCGCGGTGCGGGGCGTACGCGTCGTCGTCGCCAAAGCGGACTTGTGCCTTGCGCTTCTTGGTCGGGCGAGAAGACTCCATGGTCGGTGGCTGGCTGGTGACTGCTGCTGCAAGATGTGGACTGTGCGCCACCAAATTGTGCTATACAGTTTTAGGATACAATGCTGGATGAAATACATTTATATACGCTATTGTATACAACTTGTAGAAAGCTTATCAGTCGTCGCTACATCAATTGAACGAACGTGCGACGCTCGTCTCTGGCCTACCTCGCAAAAAAAAAAAAAAAAAAAACTGGGCGTCACACGTTCGTAGGTTTCTGCTAAACCACTCTAGTGTAATGCATCCTACGCATGAACAGCAGGATCCAGCCAGGTCCAGCTACAAATTGAAGACTACAGATCATATGATCTTCTGCGTATCGACATCGCTGTATACAGCGTTCGACATCCAGCATGGCAGGATACCCTGTAACGACACAAGTGATGACAGCCTTCGTGTCCAAGCAATGCAGCTAAAGACTACCTGTACCATGTAGACTAGCTGCATGTAGTACTTCGATGTAGGCCCTCACTTTGCTATTTACTCAGCAGTACGATAACGGCTAACTACCAGGGAGCACCGTCGGCTCCCTTCTCCGTGTCTTCGTTTCCTGACGAACACCACTCTGGGGTTCGCTAAAGATATCTCGACCTTTTTGTTCACGGCTAGAATTCGTTGCTCTTTCGATCCGTAAAGCACGGAAACGGCTCCACCACCGTCAAAGCAAGTATAGGGCCACAACATCATTTCTTTGCATCACCAAGTGGCTGCGTACTCAACTGTGTTGCCTACTTTCTTTGTTTTTCCTTTCTTATAATAACCACGAGTGGACTACACACTTGAGGGCTTCGTCGGTTAGTGCAAGCCACAGCATATCATTGAACAGGATAAACTACCTCGATACTCTGTCGTTTTTTAGTCGACGTTTACCGATGCGTCATCATATTAGCGTCGATTCTGTAGCACGTTTGGTATTTCCTATCTCAGTCTTCGCGAAGCCCTAATTTTACTTCGACCTGGTCCAAATGATTTCACTGTGACCACATCAAATTTGGTGCGCCACACCACATTTCTAGTTGATGACTTTTAATCCCTTAAAAAACTAGCACGGTGCCAGTTTCATTGGAACCCCTGCAGAATGTCGTTGGCGTTCTTGTCCAAGAAGAGCTGGCATACGGCCAATCTGCGCGTACGTACCAGCTTTTGCTCATTACCAGCACCTCTTGTTTATCCCTTGACTCTCTCAGCGCCCAATATATCTTAGAATGATTGTACCATTGACCATTGTCCTCATGTTGATCCATCGATCCATTGCAGAATGTGGAGAAGGTCTGGATTGCCGAGCAGAAACATGCGGCCGAAGAGAAGAAAGTCGCGGAGCTGCGCAAGAACATTGAGGAGGAACGGCAGCTCCAGGAGCTAAGGCAGCTGCAGGCGGCACGTGGTGACAAGTCGGCGGCTGTGGAGCGTCTGGACTGGATGTACGAAGGGCCGTCTGCTGCTCGAGAGAAGACGGCCGAGGAGTATCTGTTAGGCAAAGAATACAAGGGTGAGGATGAGAAGGCAGCTAAAGGGGACGTGGACCTGAGCACAACCACCAAGTACGGCTCTCTGGCGCTTACCAAGAGCGCGCTACCGGCCAATGACGCCTTCCAGCGCCTAAACGAGGATCCGATGATGCTCATCCGCAAGAGACAGCAAGCAGCTCGCGAACAGGTCCTCAAGAACCCAGTCAAGATGAAAAGAATCAAAGACGAAGTGGATCGCGTAAAGGAAGACAAAAAGGCTCGCAAGAAAGCTAAGAAAGCTGCGAAGAAGGAGAAGAATTATGCTCGAAAAGAAGAGAAGCGACGACTGAAAAGGAAACATGATGATGACAGTGTGAGTGATACCAGCGCGGATGAAAAGGAAGAGAAGACGAGTCGTCGCCACAAAGACTACCCTTCCAAGCACCATCGTGGACATGGTCGTGAAAGTGAGAGAGGGAGATCGTGCTCAAGATCGGAGAGTAGATCCAGGTCACCGCTCTCTGTACGTCACCATGGTGATCGGGACCGTAGTCGTCCGCATCACAGCGATCGAGAACCAGCGCGTCATGAGAGCAGTCATGCTAAGAATCGATCAAGTCGAGACCGATACGTCAACGAACGACGCGGAAGAGGTTCGTCCAGAGACCGCCGTGTTTCCAGCACCACTCGAGACCGTCGCTACCGTAGTCGAAGTCGCAGTACTCGTCGACACGAACAACGAGGCCGCAGTCGTAGTCGAAGTCCTAAAGGACGTGATGACTTCGGTCGCGATAGACCTCCTGCACGACCAACCGATGGCTCAATCAATGATCGCAGCAGAACTCCTCCCCGACGTGAGCACAAGCTGGATACCCACCGTCATTACGATGAGAGAAGTCGCTCTCGCAGCCCAGTCGATCGTCGAGAAAGACGTCGCTCTCTAAGCCCAATCGACCGTCGGGATAGGCGTCAATCTCGTAGCTCAGGTAGAGATCGCGATAGCCAGCGTCATCGCAGCCCTTCCAGACGCGAAAGCACACGTCGTGAGCGGAACTCGTCCCGCGACCGAGCGAGGAAGTCAGGAGAAGAGCGCGGCGATAGTCGACGACACAAGGAACCAGAGTCGAGACGTAAGCCTGTGGATACCGACGGCAAGTATGGTTTAATCAGCAAAGCAGGTGCCGTGGAGTCCAAGGATGTCGATAAGTCGTCGTTAGGCCCCAATGCCAAGTACTTAGCAAAGGCTCGTGAGGCTAAGCGCCTTGAGGAAGAAGAGCGCCGGCGCAAGCTCGGTAAATCCTCTCGTCCAGAACAGCGCGAGTTAACCGGCGAGGAGAAAATGCGCATGGCTCAGCAGATGGTAGAAGATGCCAAGCAACGCGATAAATACATTGCCAAGCGCGCAACACTGAAAAAGGATGAACTGGACAAGCGCGAGCAAGAGGCTTCAAATTCAAACACCAACCCAGAATTCCTCAGGTACGGCATCGATCCTTTATTTACACGTTCTCATTGAATTGCCACTAACTATTCACTTAATTGTCGTTGTAGAAAACTGCACTCAGAAGCTTACCTGGATGGTGAAAGCAACATGAGCGATCGGCTTCGCAGGAACGCTCATTACATTCAGAGAAAAGCGGATGCTTCCAACTTCCTTTCCAAGTAAATGCGAGTACCCCCACACGGATGCATATGCGAAATAAAAACAATGAAATGCTATTCCTTTCTTTTTGTTACGACATGGAGAGGAATAACGAAATGAAACATTCGGGACATGCAGCGGGGCGACAGGATAAATCTGGTTTATGTTGGAAGTGGCGTCGCGAATAATTGTCCATGATGCAAGCAGCATGCGCCAGATCGGTCGGTCTACTGAAGAGTGTCAAGAGGTTGGATGGCCAGCCACTACTCAATGTCGCTCATATCGCTGACATCGCTGTCGTCTTCCTCGTTTCCCATCTCAATGGGCTGCGAGGCGTAGTTCCGCACATATTCTACATCGTCAAAAGAAATACATCAGTTTACTCTAAACATGCACATGCAAGTAGTAAAACTCAATACCTTTGACTTTTCTATTGTACGACTCGGCGTCCTTCATGAGCAGCGAGGCGGCCTCACCGTTCAGTGGGTCACTTGGGTTCGGGTATCGGAGCAGTTGTGGGATGAACATGTCGAAAATGTTGACCAGCTCTAACAACAACAACAAACAATCAGCAGGTCCATTCAGTTTACCCCCTCACACGACTATATCATAAATTGTACTCACCGAACATTGGGCTCCACGTTTGGTTGATCACATCCAGACACACAGATCCAGATCTGGTAGTCAATGACACAAGAACTATCAGCCTATGTAGGTAAGTTGGGGGGAGATAATCATGATCGTACGTTTCGTCCACATTCGGATGGTAAATGCGGTTCACAAAGCCAATGGATGGGGACTTGAAAGGGTAATCCTTGGGCAGTGTCACGTGGATCTTCCAGGAGCCTCCTTCGTACGGGGCTTCTCACACACAAGAGACAGAAGCACCGTCAGAAGGGAGATGTCTCCTGCGCTCGCAATAAAGACACGCACTGTCTTTCGGGCCATGGAACTTGACGTCGAGGTCGCTGGTCCTAGTCTCGTCCGTCAGATGCACCTCATAGTCGCTCATCATGCTGCTCAAAACAGAAGAAGAAAAAAGTAGCGCGTGAATGAGATTGTTCTGTCATTGCTCTCTCACATTTCAAAATGACGACACGGCAGACACGCACAGCTTCATGACGTCCGTCTCTCGGCGCTTGTTCGCTTTACTCATGAGGGAGGGGGCTGGTGTGGGGAGTTTTGATGCGTGCTTCCTTCTTGCGACTACTGGGGCACGATGAGCGTTATTTCTGCCAGCCGGTATTCTTCACTTTGAAGAGAAAGACCATTACCCCACACTTGAGGTTGGACCTACCCATTTTAACTTGGGTTTTGTATTGGAAAGCGCACCCCCTAATTGTTCTCAGATTTTTTGTGTGCCTTTTCAGCTATCATTTTATGTGGTGTACATAATGACAATACAGTCCTAATGTTTCTTCATGGCGTGCGCATGTGAATAGAACAATGCAAGCCGACACGTAACGACATCTTCCATAGACATGACACTCGTAGCAATGGGAGTTATGCAGTGACAAAAAGCTAAAGTGCTGTCGTTGACAGGAGCATAGGCTGTCAAGAGCCTCATGGTCATTGTCGAATTCATAGTACTATAAATGCATCAGATGAGACTCACGTGTCGCTATTATCTTTGGTTTCTAGCCGCGCTTTCTTCGCTGCAATGGCTGCTTTCGTCGAACCTTTCGGTCTACCTCTAGGTCGCTTTGCAGTTGGAGTGTCCGTGCTCACGGGCTTTTTGTTGCGAGACCCTTTTGGTCTCCCGACCGGTGCCTTGCTTGCCCTACTTGGTACTGGCACTGATCCTGCTGATGCACTACCGTCCTTCAACCCCGGCACAGGCACAGCAACAATGCCGCTGGGTTGTTTGGCAGGGATCTTCACACGTTGCCGTGGCGTGGGGGCTCGCACGTGCCGCAGCTGCATGCAGGAAAACGGGCAGCGCTCGAGCCGGAAGCCGGAGCCGTCGAAGATCAGCAGGCAGTCTGTCTCCTTGTTCTCCATCACTTTGCCCTTAAAGGTCACGCCACCCGTGGACGAGCCCATGAGCACCTGCACGCCGCTGGATCCGTCCACACTCACGAGTCCGGGCGTGCTCTTGTCCACCGATGCCGGCTGAAATTCGTAACCAAAAGACGCGTACACGGCACCCTGCTCTTCTTTATCGTCATCCGGCTCCATCAGCGACTGGCCAAGCACGACGGGGTATTCGACATCGTCAAGCGGGATCGACGCTGATGTTTGATCCTCATCGGATGCCATCGTTGTTGAACTGCTTCGACAATTGACTGGTCAGACATTTCAGCCAATCCGGGACAGGTTGAAGGGTACACTGTACCATGAGCACGTCAGTCTTGGTTAGGGTGCAAGTTCAACGAGCGACGTGCGATACCTGTGCCTTTTGCCATCCCCGTCGAGTTCGCTAGCAATACTCTCTGCTGTAAACAGAGCTGTTACGATAATCAATCCCTGAGAATACATAATCTCGACATATTTGTTTCGATCGAGAAAGCCAGGTTCCGGCGCCAAACCGAAATCTGGTTCGTCTTTCGCGTCGTCGGATTGGCATTGCTTGCAACAGGATCCGCGATGGTTCCATCAACTTGAACCGCTCGCCATTGTTGCATCGGCAGCTTGACCAAATAGCAAGGGGTAACGGGTGCAACCGAGGCAAACCAACCAATCCTCTCAACGGGTTTCCAGCATCAAAGCAAGGCAACCCTCGCCCGATCGTCCTCCTTGCTCTCATCGCCCAACCCAACCCACCCTCGACACTGCATTGTGCGATCCGCTTTAGGGGTGCCAGGTCCCACACCTCCAGTGCGTCCGGAAGCTATCATTAGCGCGAGAGCTGTCTGTCAATCAGTTCTCTCTGCCGATTCTTATACTGGTTTCGATCCGATCCACTTCAGTCGCTCAATTTCCTGTTACTCATCGCTTCACACCCCGAAAACCATAGACAGCAGGCGACCCAGGCACAAGTTCAGACTCCGTCACTGCCCAAGTGCCTCGTAGCACCACACTGACTGGTCGCACCAGAACGGACGTCGTCACTCGGTACAGTCACCATGGGATTGGGCACCGTCACGCTACTGGAGATCAACCAGGTGCCAAATGGCAAACGGATCGCTTACTGCCTCCCGTCGGGCGAGTTCATCTTTGTGGCAGATACGTGCGCTCCCCAATTCGGCACTGACAACGCTGCCGACCTCTACGGCGGAAACCTATTCCAGTTTTTGATACTTCGAGATGCAGAAAGACTCGAAGATTTTCAACGGGCGCAGCAGCAGCACGGCATTAACAGCAGTGGACTGGCATTCAATCCATCGCAGCAAATGCGCATGGTTGTGAGGCTGTCGAAAACACCGAACACGCAGCTGTGGATCCAGCTCTCGACGATCCCGCTTACGCTACGAATGATGCGCTGTATCGACACCATCCGAAGTCTAAGTAGTCCACTAAGTCAATTCGCCGACTCGTCCAGTTTTGTGCTCTCGGACGACGAGTTCAGCTCCGTGTTGAAGAATCCACCGTCGTCGCAGCCATCAGACTTCGCCTCGGTCGCGCCGTGGCCGACAGAAGAGGGCAACGACTTGGCGTTCTTGGAGTTTGAAACTAGCTGTGTGTCCCCGACGAGCTTCACTTCTATTGTGCCGCTGGAACTGAAGCACCACCACTCTAGTTTTGTGGTGACTCATAGCTGCCTGGAGGACGCTGGAACTGAAGAAGCCGATGACGAACTTAGGGAGTCACTGTCCAATTTAGCGTTTGAAGCCGATTGGATTAGCGAGACGCTCCAGAATGATGCTGTACACGGTCTGTTTCCAGCAGAGCCGATTGGCTCCACTTCGTCAGAAACGGCTCCCATCACACCGAATAAGCCAGGCTTCCGGGCCGCACTTGTCACGTGAGTTTCATCTGAATTTTACAGTGGAAACAGTCATCCACATGAAACCATTCATTATTTCGTAATCTAATACAAACAAACATTTAACCAGCACCTTAATGTGGTCACGGTCAATATCATAGATTTGCGACTGTTTTCACCCACCAGCGCGCATAGTGGTTGTTGTGTTCAATAACTGTTCTGTATGTTGTTGAGGTGTTGACATCTAGCTTTAAAACTAACTTAAAAACGATTCTAAAGCTCATCTTTGTTTATCTTGCCAGCTTCAGAGCTCGCCCGCCTTTATCGCACGCTCGATCTCAGCATGTGCTCTAGCAGCCTTTTTCCTAAAAAAAAATTGAGGTACCCCTAGCGAATGTGATTTTCAAGTGCATCGCCCTCTAATGCCTTCCAGGGTCTGCCTAGCACAGTCAGACCCAGTAACAATTTCGCAGACTTCTCATCCCTTTGGTGGATGGTCATAATGCTAGCTCTCGCTTTTATCTCTGTGTCAGAGGCCTCCGTGGCTATCGACAAAACAGGAGGTTTGTGATGTACTTTCAACGTTGCCAACATGGCGTTGTCGAACGCGTTCGCGTAGCGAAGGTATGGTTTGAACCTTTCACTTTCGAAGATCCGGGGGAGATCGTCCGCGGTAGTGTCCTTAAAACCCATTTTGTTCCAAACATCAGTCGTGGTCATGCCTTCTTGGAGCCATTTATCGAGCTGTTTGTTTATTTTCGCGTCGGCGAAGGCCGTATAGAATTTGTAGTTCTTGTGGTTCTTGAGAGCTTTAGATTTAGCGCCTTCTTGACGTGGTCGCTCGATTCATGAGCAAGATCCACCATATAAGTTTGAATTGCGTTAAGATATCCCTCTCCGCCGAGTCTTCTTGATTTTTTTCGAAATGCCCAGTCCGCAGGGACCGCCTCTGGTCTGCAATGATCGAGTAACGCATTAGGGGCGATTTAGGCAAGGAAGCTTGCGGGTTTCGGAGATGCGGCTGTCGAGGTGCCTTGGCTAATTGTAAGGAGAATAACCACCGTGATGATTAGAACTTGGAGAGGATGCATCGCAGTCTTGAGATTCAAATTATGGTTTGTGTGCCCTTGCAGTGAATTGCGAAGTGAGCTAAAACCAAGCAAGCATGCTCTCGACTGTGTTTTTAGGTATTTTGCTTACGGGAGTGCCTCGCACTTGGCTCGTAGTATCCTACCGACCGGTCTCACTTACTATTCGACGATTATGAAGTCGCGTGTTGATGTGGTATGCAGTCCTGTTTGTATCCAGCAATCGACAAATGATTATAGCACAGGTATCCTGGATAATAAAGCGATGTGATTATATAGTGAGTGGCTACGGCTTGAAGCCACAGGCTGTTATTGCACAGTTTTAATCAAGCGATGGGGTAACTGTTGTGTTTCATGACTGCAAGCCGCATCAACAGACGAAATCGTAATCAAGATCAGTCGTTACAGCGAATAAAAACAACGTTATTAATGGGCGTCAACAATATGGGAAGATTTGCTTGAGCTTTCCTTAGCTGTATTTAGCATGGACATCACGAATAGCGGGGTGACAGTATAAAATTAAAAACTACATCGTCTACGGCTTACATGTTAGCTGGGAATACACTACTTGTCACATAACAGAAGATATTAGAAATATATATCAGAGTCACGTAGTAATGGAATGTACTTAGTATTGTCAATTCCACCAAAATTTGCCGATGTGGGGCCAAACGGAAATAGTAGCAATCGCGAAGCACACGGCGCTACGAGTGGTCAAAAATTGCTAAAAACGACCAATCAAAATGATTTATATGCGTTGAAGTGATTGCAGAGCGGAACGCGCGCGGGAGGGCCATGGAGGAAGCCGTTACGCGACAGCATGCCCACTCCAACACCGTCTACCATTGCTTGTATGCATACTACAAGCTGGGCTTCACGAAAAAGCACCTCGCGCACATTTTCAACAAGGCAGAGTGCACCATCCGTAACTGGATTAAGGTCTACGAGACGACCAAGACGTTTCAGCGAGCTAACAACGGCTCTAAGCGGCAGTACACGAGCGATCAGCGTCAGTGGCTACTCGACAATTATCATGATCACCCCCTCGCATTCCTTGATGAAGCTCAAGATGCGTTTGTGCAAGTTCATTCGACCAATATCTCGAAGACAACCGTGTGGCGAATAATACACGAAGGTGGTCTCACCTGGAAAGTGTTGGAGCGCCGAGCAATGCACATTAAGGAGCGTGATGTGTTTCGGTTTGTGGAGGAGTTGAGTCACATAGCTTGGAGCCACCACAATCTCGTATTCCTGGACGATGTCACCTTTGACAACCGAGGGATGATACGGAAACGAGGATACGCTTTTCGTGGGAAGAAATTGGCAATTCGTGGATATTTCGAGAGAAAGCCACGGGTTTCAATATTTGCGTTTATTGGCGTTTATTGGCGTGAATGGAGTTCTTGACTACTTCAACACAGAGGGGACTTTTGATCGATTGGAGTTCACGAATTGCTGCCGAGACTTCGTTCACTGTCCAACAGGACCGGTTCGTCAGTACCCTGGACGAAATTCAGTCTGGATATTGGATGGTGTTTCCATCCACAGACACCCAGAGATTATTCACTACCTTCGCAGTGTTGGTATAGTGCCAATATTCCTTCCGGCGTATTGCCACTTCTTCAATCCCATAGAATTCCTTTTCGGAAACGTCAAGCGATCGTTCAAGCGGCATTACAGTGAGTCCAGTGGGCGAGATCTACTGCCTTTTGTTTCGCAGACATTTCGAAGGTTTCAATGGTACGACATGAGCAAGACTTTCCAGCACTGTGGCTGGAAGATCCAAGGGACTTTGATCCTGTCGGGCCACTTTCAGTAGAAACGAGATGCCAACTAGAACAAAACATGAGCGCGAGTGTTCAAGACGACTTGGATTTTTCTGACCTTGAAGCAGAGTCGTCAACGGAAAACGGTCGAACTACGCTAGCGTAATTCTAAGGCAAAATAAAATATTGAGTGCTGGAAAACTCGGTTGCGTGATACCTCTACGCGGCGTGCTCAGTATCTTCGATGTTTGCAATCAGAGGCAGCGGGTCAACAACTTCACTTGCCGACGGAGGAGCAAGATCACGAATAATACCCTCTATGATGCTTTCACGTGCCACCAAGCGTTGCTCTTGGTCATCCAAAAAAACGTCTAGCAGCATCTAAATAGCCTCGAAGTTGGTGGCAATCCTCAATTGAAGCTCTCACACAGTCCAGCGCAACATTGGAAGACTGAGCAACATCTGTAAGATGCGCCTCCAAGCGGGACTCAGCTGGATCCAGTAGGTGCACGATGTTACTCGGTGGGAGATTGGCAATCTCCGCAGCCCACGTCGAACGGTCTAAATTTCGCGTTATGCGATTCGCCCACATGCGCCAAACAGTTGCCGATGCTTGGAATGTACCTCCCCACTTCTGTTGAAGCGCCTCCACAACCTCTCGTAGAGAGCTCTCTGCTGTTGCACCAGCACGGTCGGTCTCCCTCGGCAAAATGCAAGCCTTTAAGAAGGCGACTCGGTCCTTGGCGGTCACGACTTCCATGCCATAATCGTAAATCATGATAGTCACCGTAGCTCCAGTATTTTTTTCAAGCCACTCATTCCAGCCGTCGTCGTTTTTGTTTGGGTTGACCAGACGCTTTTCCACCTTGAACTGCATCACGGTTGATCATGCTGCGATATCAGGAGTCTCGACACTCCATACACCGTTCATTTTAACGGCGCGATGTTTCACAATAGGTGGATATTTCTCCCAGATAGCCTCCATGATGCTGTTGAAAGAATTCCCCGTGAACACGTCATGCCGGTAAACCTCACCGGACCTATCACGCTGGCGGACTGATTGCTTTACGAGAGGACGAACAATTAACTCGAAAAGGTCGTCAGGACCTGCTAGAATAGGTTGAGCACCAGTTGAGGCTTGGTTCGTCTGCAAAGTGCCTGGATGAGGTGTTGTAGCTGCTGGTCTGGCTGTAGAAACTGCACTTGTTATCATGTTTTCTGCAGGAGCATCTCCCATAGCTTCTGGCCCAGCTCCAGGGGAAGAAATGGCTGCAGCTCGGACCAGCGGAAGTACCTGCTTGACCCGCTTCAGGACGGTCTTCCTCGCTCGTTGAGCGTTGTTCCCGGTCTTGAGATGGGCTTCTCTCTTGTGGCGTACTTCTGTCCATGCTGTACGGCGATGTGCGCGCACGGTGACGCCTGAGCGAGGTGCGCAGCGGCGTCGGCGCGTTGCCTTCCTCGGTGTTGCTCTGCATGATGCGGAATGCCGTAGCACAGGTTGCATTACGTATGATAGGTCTGGGCGATTTGCTGAGCGATTCGCTGATCGGTTCAACCAACCGCGCACGGAAAAATGAATAGAATCGACAATACAGCATAAGTATCGGCTAGTAGAACCCTTATTCTTATTCTGCAGGCTCCACCAATATACTAGAGCACTAAAGGACAACAACATGTCCTGGTACCATGGGATACAAGCTACTAGTAGTTGTGACGGAGTGCTGTCATTTTCACTCTGTCAGGCATTGAAGTGCAAGATGCATATTCTAAATGTATCCACAATGTGATTGGCTAAAACAAAATTCTAGTAATATGCTAGTTTTGTTTACACCGTCACACTGAGACATTGAGAAGGTCTCATTGGCTGAAAATAGAGAATGTTCTCGAAGCTTGATTACGGGACGCCAGAGAATCAAGTCAACATTGCTACGTGGAAGTTTATAAGAAAATCATTGGTAGATAGCCAAATCAGAAGATAGGAAAAGATAGACTTTAGGATACACTCTACTGTATTCTTAGGAGAGCACTGTGAGCCACCCGTAGGTGCCAGGTAGCCATAAGAGCCTTCCTCATTTCAATTTACTTTTCGATTTACCAAACAACCCTCAGTGGTCCATCAACTGGCCACGCCTCCTCAGGGCTTCGCTTCGGGTCGCCTCGGTTCCTCTCTTCGCCGGTTCACGTCTCGGCACAGTCTACGCTGCCTCGCCCCAGCGCTCACCACTGTGTTACATAGTAGCGTTTGCCGTGTCCAAGCTTCGCTCCATCTTCAAGGCGGGTGTCTGGTGGGCGACATAGCCAGAAGCGAGTTCATCCTTGGTTATTAGCACCAGCCAATTCCTGGGGAAGTATTAGACCTAAAGGGTTGTCTTTGGGAGAGTTCGTGTCCTACACAGGTTGGAGTTTCGACTTTGAAAGGTCGATCCAAGCTCTGTCTAGCACACGTAACTCTTTGGTTGCTACTAGAAGCCGGCTAAGTGATAAGGGGTGCTCTTAATTGACGCAAGTTAATTCCCTAGTCTACCCGGTAGCTTCCAATTTACCCTTTCTTTTGGTGTATGGGCCGGTGTAAACCGAACCATCCCAAGAACCGTAAAAAAAGAAGAGTCGTGAGCTCAACTTGACGGACAGTTCAAAACCACCTGTCCTCAACGTTGTGGGACGAGCTCCTCTTCCTGATACGAACCTTTTCGATTACCCTTACGACCGCGACAGGTTCGTTAAGTACCAAGGAGATTTGCTTGAGCATATCAAGAAGTCTAGTCGCATCGCCCGTAGTTTTCTGAAAGATCAAAGCACCTTGAGAACGACTAGGTCGAGAAGAAGGTCGACGACTTGATCAACGAAGTTGTCATTGAGCATGGGCATATTGAAGACGTCGTTTCTACCAAGCTCGATCGCGCAGTAAGAAAGTATTCGTAACAAGAAAGGTTTTTCCCTTCTTTTAATTTGGTTTTATTTGGTTTTATTGGATCGAGTTCGTGCTACTAAAAGTCCACTCGATATGTCATCTACACGTGGTAAATCGAATGAGCGCGACTCTTCAAATCCGCGTCCGCGTAGAACTCCTCGAACGACGGCCAGGACGGCTCCTGATTCATAACAGGGCCAACCGCAGGCAACGGCTAGGACGGCTCCTGATCCACAGCAGGGCCAACCGCAACCAACGAACACGTCATCGGAACAAGCAGGCGCAGCATCAGACACGATGTCGATGCTACAGCTGCTAGTTTATTTAACGCAGCAGCAACAGTTATACCGAAACCAGATGCAAACCCAGCTGCAAGCACAGATGCAGCAGGCCAACGCAAGATTCGAATATCTACTTGCGTCCAGGGGTGAGCAGAAGAAGAAGGATCCGCCTATGTATGAAGGCAACTACGGCGAAGATATTGAGTTTTGAATTTTCGCCACCAAGCAGTACTACGCAAGCAGACGCGAGTTGAAGGAAGCAGAATCATCAGATTTTGTGACGATGATCTCCAGCAACTTGGGCAAGTCAGTGCTGAATTGGTATCGAGCGTTTATCGAAGAGTGTGAGGGTACGAATGTGCAGCCCACATGGTCGCCCTTCAAGGGAATACTTCACACTCGTTTCAGACCGAAGGATTTTAAATACGATCTTCGCGAGAGGATGTTTCGTCTCAGGCAGAATGAGACCATCCATGAATACGTCTCCAAGTTTCAAGACTGGCTGTCGTAGACTGAGTTCTCTATCAGCGAGTTGGAGAAGCGTTTCTTCTTTCAGAACGGTTTAAGAGAAGAGACAGCAAGAAAGATCAAGGAAGAGAGTCCTTCGACACTGCAAGATGCCATTGAGATTGCGTCAAATTTTGAGTTTGCGCACTACTCGGGAAAACCCCCAAGAGCTCCTGCGAAGGGTTCGCAAGGACCGTCAAGCTCGGGCATCGTGCGCCGAAGTCGAAGCAGCATAATACAAAGCGCTCCGATAATAAGAAAGGCAAGAGCGATGATTGGAAGAAGACAGCTATGTGCAGAAATTGCGGCAAAGTTGGTCACATTTCTCCCGATTGTACTCAGTCAAAACGTACTGAAGCGAATCGGTACGTGCAGGGCGCAGTGTATACGATCCTGGAGGCTGACGCTCGAGCATTCAAGACGAAAGACCGAGAGAGGCCCGTCACGATATTCATCGAGAACGGCAATAGCCTGAATGGCGTAACTGAGGAGTTGGTGAAGAAGCTCGAGTTGGATGTCACTGAAGGTGACATGATGCGAGTTGATCTCGGTTATGATCAAGTAGAGCATCATCCACGTCGTACTGTAGAGATGTCTCTGCAGTTACCAGGGTTTCCTCTCACAGCGGGAACATTCCAAAATATGCCTATTCCTGAAGGAAAGGACATCGTTTTAGGCATGATGTGGCTGCGGGAGCAGAACCCTGATATCGACAGGAGTACTGGACAGATAGCACCTCGTATCAACGTAGAGAACACGCAGACTATAAAGTTGAGACTGCCGAAGACACGTCCAGCCCGTTGGGTGGCAGGGCAACGCAAGAGTTGCGCAGAGCCGCGAGATCTTCAATTACTATCGGCAGCATGGCCACCACGGCCAGTTTGGAAG
>NW_008649001.1:797450-800146 GCF_000247585.1 Phytophthora nicotianae INRA-310 | reverse complement strand
GTGAAATTGTGGCAACCATGGTCGAGAACAATATGACCGTGGCACAGTCCGCAGAGAAGATGTACTCGTGGAACAAGGACTTGCAGGGAATTGTCAAGAAGCTGAAGCTAGGAGACAAGGTTCCGCATTACTCGCTAAATCATGGCGTGTTGTACTATCAGACGCGTGAAGATGAGAGTCCTAGACTGTACATTCCTGAAGACGAAGATCTGAAGAATCGAGTCATTTGTGAGAACCACGATGCAGTCACGGCAGGCCACCCAGGGTATTACAAAACCTATGTCGCGGTACGTGAGAAGTACTATTGGCCGATGATGATGAAGTATATCCAGCGCTATGTGAACACTTGTGAAATGTGTCAGCGCAACAGGGAGACGAAGCCTCCAGGATTACTTCAACCCCTGGAAATACCACGAGGTAGATGGGTCGACATTTCGATGGATTGCGTTGTGTCTCTACCTCCCAGCAAGGATGACTGTATTGCCATCATGGTCATCGTGGATCGATTGACCAAGCGTGCAAAGTTCATTGCAACGCAGACGACAGACAGCGCAGAGGATATTGCGAATGTTTTCATGAATAGTTATGTAAAAGATCATTCCCTTCCAAAGACAATTGTGTCTGATCGCGACTCCAAATTTATGTCCAAGTTTTGTCAGGCTGTTATCACTGCTATGGGAACCTGTCATAGGCGTTCAGGCCGCAGACGGATGGACAAACGGAACGTACAAAACGTTTTATCGGGGATTATCTCCGAGGAGTCATCAACCCAGCCCAGAATGATTGGGATGAGTTTCATCATTGGGCAGAGTTTGCCTATAATCGACGCGTGCATGCTATAATTGGTATGTCACCGTTTGAAGCGGAACTTGGGTATATTCCATACATGCCCGACGATGTAGCGTCAGATCCAGAGTTCAAGAAGTTGGAGAAAGCAGCAAGAGTTTTTACTCCGACAAGAAGCATTCCTCAAGGTCGCGCAAGACCGTATGAGTGAAGCACAGGAGCGCATGAAACATTATTACGATAAGAACAGACTTGTCCAAGACTTCAAGATTGGCGACATGGTGCTACTAGACGGAAAGAATTTGGATATTTGTCACAAGGGGTACGCACAGTCGAAGAAGTTAGCTCCGAGGTTCATTGGACCATTTCCGGTCCAGAAGAAGGTATCGCATGACTCGTATGAGTTGGGATTATCGAAGAACCTGATGTTGCATCCAGTTTTCCACGTCACTGTTGAAACCGTACCGCAAAGATCGAAAGCGCAGGCAGCAGGTGGACAA
Organism: Phytophthora nicotianae INRA-310; assembly: GCF_000247585.1. Classification (NCBI taxonomy): domain Eukaryota; phylum Oomycota; class Peronosporomycetes; order Peronosporales; family Peronosporaceae; genus Phytophthora; species Phytophthora nicotianae. Next base: position 798,860 of record NW_008649001.1, on the reverse strand, counting down.
GGTTGTGTTAGCCGACGGAACTGAAGGGCAACTGGTCGAAGCTGTGATCAACCACCGTAAGTACAAGGGAAACTGCAGTACAAGATTTGGTGGCTAGGCGAGACCAAGAAAGAGGCCACGTGGGAACCTGTTGAGAATCTGAAACAGATCTCTGGTCTCATCGACCTCTATTGGAAGTCCAAGAAGAGAGAGAACCTTTTTTTAGGGGAGGCTCTATCTTGAAGGGAGGTCATGTAACGGAGTGCTGTCATTTTCACTCTGTCAGGCATTGAAGTGCAAGATGCATATTCTAAATGTATCCACAATGTGATTGGCTAAAACAAAATTCTAGTAATATGCTAGTTTTGTTTACACCGTCACACTGAGACATTGAGAAGGTCTCATTGGCTGAAAATCGAGAATGTTCTCGAAGCTTGATTACGGGACGCCAGAGAATCAAGTCAACATTGCTACGTGGAAGTTTATAAGAAAATCATTGGTAGATAGCCAAATCAGAAGATAGGAAAAGATAGACTTTAGGATACACTCTACTGTATTCTTAGGAGAGCACTGTGAGCCACCCGTAGGTGCCGGGTAGCCATAAGAGCCTTCCTCATTTCAATTCACTTTTCAATTTACCAAACAACCCTCAGTGGTCCATCAACTGGCCACGCCTCCTCAGGGCTTCGCTTCGGGTCGCCTCGGTTCCTCTCTTCGCCGGTTCACGTCTCGGCACAGTCTTCGCTTCCTCGCCCCAGCGCTCACCACTGTGTTACAGTAGTTATATATAAAAAGAGGAAAACGGCTCCATTACACTCCTTGAAGACCGACAGTTCAACAGTTCGTTTTGACATACAGCACAAGTCCCAAACTTACTTCTAGGGGCCAACTCATGGTGGTAATATAACGCATCAGGTTGCGAGAAGCATTATAAGGCCACTGATTGGGTATAAAATGACTTTCTCAGATATTTGTTCAATGCATTCATAAAATCTTTACTGCGGTACATTTGAGCAAGCTCTCGTAGGTTGTTCACGAGCGCTTTTGGCCGCAAATGCGTCGGCGAAATAGGTCAAATCGTGTATTTTTAGAGATGTTGGGTTCTAGATAAAAATATTTGAATTATCGACTTGCCTCTTCCAATTATTTTGCTAGTGTGGCGATCCTGCGGCGAGTGCAAGTAGACCATGCTTTGAGGTAGCCTTGTATCGACGTTTGAGTGTAAATGCTTCCTTCGCAGGCTTCAGCTACTCGCGGTGCAATACAATCTGTAAGGGGTAAAAAACAGAAAAAAACAATGATGCACGGACTCAAAAAAAACTATTCGCTAGTTTTTCTCTAAGTACTTCCTCTTGGAGATTTGGTAATCTGCGTTTAGACTGGCTTCGGAGCTACTTTTTACTGTTTAATTCGGCGACGCCACCGATTGAA
>NW_008649001.1:796040-797145 GCF_000247585.1 Phytophthora nicotianae INRA-310 | reverse complement strand
AGGAGTTCGCGACCAAAAGACCGATAGCCCTTAACTATCACCTACAGACAACCCGGTGCCAAAATATGTATTTAACATGCTACTTTTGCCCAGCGTTCAGCTTACATTTTGAGGTCAGCTGAATGTTGAACAAGAGAGATTCGAGCGAGTTACGCAGTATCGTGGAATCAATCCGTTGAGGGCTGTCCATACATAAAGGTAATCCCAGTATAAGGTTGAACTCAAGCACTTAACATTTAATCGAGAGCCTCAGTGGATCACTCCGAGTTGATAAAATGTGCATTTTGAGCGTATTCAGCGCAATCTGTAAAAATGGGGGGAATTAGAAAGAAAGAAAAAGAATAGTTTTAGCAGATAAAGGGGATCATGTCAAACAGTCTCACTCATACTTACCAGCTTATGATGATTCACATAAGCTCAACTCGTTCACACGTCGATTTTACGGGAATTCGACCACCAATCGCTTTGTTTTGAAAGGGACTTTCCATTGGCCCAAACAGGCTTTTGCTTAGCTAGATTATTGGTCAAATTTTGATGAAAAGTCAGTATAATTACCGCCTGCACTGCACAACGTATTTTAGTTTCTTGAAAGTAAAATACGTTATAAATTCAGTGGATTTTTATGGACAACCTTAGCGTCCAGGTTTCCCAGATTGAAAAAATACTCAGAAATCTGATTCCCCATGTACAGTCCAGCTAAGGGGCCAGGTTTCGCCAAGGTATCATTATAAAGAACGGGATCAGATTTGGTAATTACATTCGAGAACTTACATTACCAGAACAGGTATATTCCAGGTCTAAAACCTGAGATACTCCTGTGTGCACGACCTAGACAAAAGTGGAAATGACCGTAACCAGTCTGCGTCGAAACTCACTGCATCCAATCGTTTTCTTCAGTGTTTACCCAGGTACCTTACAGTTGGTACAACCTGGGTAAATGCTGTGCGCGCTACTTAGGAAAATTCTAGAGTAATAACCGCTGCGTTGTGTCGGCGCTCACGCTCGTGGTGGCGTACCATGAATGTACCATTATCGACTGCTACGCCATACAATATTGTCCATGTTTCGAACAAGTATTGACCATGTATTAAAATCGAAAGCGTTA